>NC_092518.1:50594196-50873979 GCF_047511675.1 Marmota flaviventris | reverse complement strand
GTTTGATTTAGACTTAGGGTTAGATCTAGGTTTAGTGTTAGGACTGAGGATAGGGCAAGGGTTAGGGCTACGGTTAGATTTTGGTATGTAATATGGTTAGAACTAGGGATAGTGCTAGTGCCAATTAGAGTTAGTCTTAGGTCTTGGGTTAGGGAAATGGATAAATTAGGGATAGGATTAGGGCTATGGTTAATGTTCAGCTTAAATATAGAGTAGGGTTTGAGTTAGTATTAAGTTTAGGGTAAGGGATAATGTTATTGCTAGGTTTAGAGATAGGGTGATATTTAGAATTAGGGTTAGAGCTTTGGTTATGGTGAGGGTTATGATTAAGGCTACGTTTGGTGCTAGGATGAGGGCTAGTGTTTGTTTTAGGGTTAGGGATAGGATTTGGGGTATGGCTAATTTCAGGTCTAGAATTATGTTTAAAGATAATTTTATGTTTAGGATTATGGCTACGTCTAGTGTAAGGGTTAGGTTTAGGGGTAGGGTCAGGTTTAGGGCTAGGGGTATTATTATGGACAAGATCTGGTATAAGGTTTGGGATAGGTTAAGGTCTAAAGTTAGGGATTGAATTAGCATTAGGGTTAGGGTGAGAATAATTATAGGGTTAGTATTAGGGTCCAGGTTAGGTTTAGGGATATGGATAGAACTAGGATTAGAAATAGCTATAGGTGTATACCTAGGGTTAGCTTTCAGGTTATGGTTATGTTTACGGTAATGGATAGGGTTAGACTAGGGTTAGGGCTAGGGTTATAGTTACAATTAGTGCTAGGGTTATGGTTAGGGCTTGGGTTAAGTTTAAAGCTCAGGATAGGGCTCCGATTATGGCTAGATTTCGGGTTAAGATAGTGCTAGGGTTAGGGTTATGGCTAATCTAAGCACTAGAGTTACATTTAGGGCTAAATTTTTGGGTTAAGGTTAGGGCTAGGTTGAGTATTAGGGATAGGTTTAAGGTCAGGGTGATTTTTAGAGCTAGGGTTAATGTTAGTGTCAAAGTCAAGGTCACAGTTAGTTTTAGGGTTCAGCTTAAAACTCAAATTAGGTCTAGGATTAGGGGTAGGTGTATGGTTAGGGTTTCATTTAGTTTAAGGATTAGTGTTAGAGCTATGACTCAGTTTTGTTTTAGGCTAGGGCTAGGGTTAGGGCTAGTTTTAGGATTAGTGTTAGGTCTAGAGCTAGTGTTTGGGTTAGGCTTAGGTTTCATGTTAGGGTTAGATTTAGAGATAGGTGTTGATCTAAGGTTAGTGCTAGGGCTAAGGATATGGCAAGGGTTAGGACAACAGTTAGGGCTGGGTTAGGGTTATGGTAAGGAATAGGGTTAGAACTAGTGATAGGGCTAGTGTGTGAGTTAGAGTTCGTCTTATGGCTAGGTTTAGGGTTATGATTAGGGATAGAGCTAAATTAGGGCTATAGTTAGTGTTAGGTTTAGGCCTAGGTTTAAGGTTAGAGTTAGGGTTACATTTTGTTTAAAGGAATGGGTTATAGCAAGATTGAGGGCTTGGTGAGGGTTAGTATTAGGGTTAGGGCCAGGGTTAGGGTTAGTGTTAGGGTTATGCTTAAGGCTAGGGTTTAGGGCTAGGATGAGGACTAGTGTTTGTATTACATTTAGGGCTAGTATTAGGTCTAGGACTAATGTCAGGTCTAGGGTTACAATTAGGGATACATTTAGTGTAAGGTTTATGGCTTGGTCCAGTGTAAGGGTTAGGTTTAACGTAAGAGTCAGTTTTAGATCTAGGGTTATTATTAGGGTCAGAATCAAGGTTAGGGTTTGGGTTAGGTTAGGGTTTAAGTTTAGGGCTCAAATTAGCTTTAGATTTAGGGTTAGAATAATGACAGTGTTAGGTTTAGGGTTTAGTTGTGGTTTAGTGTAAAAGATAGGGTTAGGTTTAGGCCTAGGTTTAGCATAAGGGTTAGGGTTATCATTAGGGTGATGGATAGAGTTAGACGTAAGTTTATGGCTAGGGTTATGTATAGGATTAGGGCTTTTGTTTGGGTTAGTGTTAGGTTTAAGTTAAGGGTTAAAGCTAGGATAAGGACTCTGATTAGGGCTACGTTTTGGGTTAGGTTAGGGCTAAGGTTAAGACTATGGATAATGTATGAAGTAAGGTTATGATTAGAGCTAGGTATAAGTTTAGGGTTAAGGCTAGGTCCAGTGTTAGGGTTAGATTTATGGTTACAATGATTTTAGAGCTACGTTTAGTGATAGGCTCAGAGTCAAGTTCAGGTTTAGTTTTCAGGTTAGAGTTAGGATTAGAATTAGGGATAGGGTTAGGGATAGGGTTTGGGCTAGGTGTAAGTTTAGGGTTTGGTTTAGGTTAAGGGTTAGGATTAGGGCTATAACTCAGTTTTGTTTTAGGGCTAGGGCTAGGGTTAGGACTAAGATTAGGTCTAGGTTTAGGGTGATGGTAAGGGAAAAGATTAGAACTACCCTATATGTCTAAGGCAAGAGTTATACTTAGTCTTAGGCTAGGGTTATGTTTACTGTTAGGGATAAGTTAAGGTTTAGGGTTAGGGCTCAAATTAGCATTAGGATTATGTTTAGGGTTAGGATAATGAATAGGGTAAGCATTGTGGATAGGGTTAGGGCTAAGATTAGTGCTAGGGTTAGTGTTAGGGTTAGGCCTAAGTTAGAGTTAGGGTTAGGATTAAGACTACGTTTAGAACTGGGATTAGGGCAAGCGTTAATGTTTGAGTTAGGCCTAGGTGTATGGCGAGATTTAGTGTTATGGTTTGGATTAGGATTAGGTTTAGGTAAGGGATGAGATTATACGTAGTTTTAGTGATAGGGTGAGGGTAAGAATTAGGGTTAGGGTTAGGGTTATGATGAAGGCAAGGATTATGTCTAGGATGTGGGTTAAGTTTTGTGTTAGGGTTAGGACTAGGATTAGAGCTAGGGCTAATGTCATGTCTAGGGTTAGCTTTAGGGACAGTTTTAGGATTAGATTTATATCTAGGTCTATTGTGTTAGGTTTGTGGTTAGGGTCAGGTTTAGAGCTAGAGGTATTATTAGGATCAGGGTTAGAGTTTAGGATAGTTTATGGTTTATGGTTAGGGCTTGAATTACCATTAGATTTAGTGATAGGTTAAGGATAGTTTTAGGTTTAGGGTTCAAGTTAGGTGTAGGGTAATGGAGAGGATTAGGGATGGGCATAGGATTAGGGTTTGGCCTAGGGTTAGCATAAGGTTTAGGGTTATCCTTAGGGTAATGGATAGAGTTAGAGCTAGGTTTAGGGCTAGGGTTATGCTTAGGATTGGGTCTAAAGTTAGGCTTAGTCTTAGGGTTAGGACTATGGTTAGTGTTAGGGTTAGCTTTAGGGTTAACGATTGTGTATGGCTTGGATTAGGCCTAGGTTTTGTAATAGGTTAGGGCTATGGCTAAATTAAGAACATATTATGATTAAGGCTAGTTTTATGGTTAATGTTAGGGCTAGGTATAGTTTGAGGGTTAGGGGGATGTTTAGAGCTAGGATTAGTGTTAGTGTCAGGGTCAGTGTTCAGATTAGGATTATGGTTATAATTAAACTCAGAATTAGGACTAGAGTTAGGTCTAGGGGAAGAGTTAGTGTTTGGCTTAGGCTAGGGGTTATTATTAGGGCAAGGGCTAGGTTTTTCTTTAGGTCTAGGGCTAGAGTTATGGCTAGATTTAGGATTAGGTTCAGGTCTAGGGCTAATGTTAGGGTTAGGTTTAGGTATAAGTTTACCAAGAGGGCTAGAGTTAGAGTTCGGTTTAGGGTTAGGTTCAGGTTTAGACCTATGATTAGTGTTAGTGTCGGAATAAGGGTCAGGGTTAGGGTTATGGTTTGTGTTATTGTTAGAGCTAGAATGAGGGCTAGGTTTAGGACTAGTAATACGATTAGAGTTTGGGTTAGGTTAAAAATTATGGTTAGAATTAGGATTAGAATTAGTGTTAGGGTTTGCCTTAGGGTAAGGGAAAGGGTTAGAACTAGGGTTAGGTCTAGAGTTAGGGTTAAAGCTAGGTTTAGAGCTCAGATTAGGGCTAATTTTTGTGTTAGGATTAAGGCTAGGGTTAGAGTAATGGCTAATGTAATAACTAGGTTTACAATTAGTGTTAGTTTTAGGGTTATGTTTAGGGGTTAGACCTCTAGTGTTAGGATTTTGTCTAAGGTTAGGGTGATATTTAGAGCTAGTGTTAGTGTTAGATAAATAGTTAGGGTCAGGGTTACTTTTAAGGTCAGGGTTAGGACTCAAATTATGGCTATTGTTACTTTAAGTGTTTTTTTTTTTTAAGGTTAACATGGTGTTTAGAGCTAGGGTGAGTGTTAGGATATGAGTCCGAGTCAGGGTTATTATTAACGATAAGGTTAGGATTCGAATTAGGGCTAGGTTTAGGTCTAGGTGTAGTATTAGGATTTGCTTTAAGTTATGGTTTAGTATTAGGGCTATTGCTTGGTTTTGATTTACTGCAAGGGTCAGGGTTAGGGCTAGTTTTACGAGTTGCATTAGGGTTAGGGCTAGTGTTTATGTTAGGCTTAGGCTTAGGCTTAGGGTTCGTGTTAGATTTAGAGTTAGGGATAGATCTAGGGTTGTGGCTAGGAATAAGGACAGGGCAAGTTTTATGGCTAGGGTTAGAACTAGGGTTATTGTTATGGTAAGGTATAGGGTAAGAACTAGGGATAGGGCTAGTGTGAAAGTTAGAGTTAGTCTTAGGGCTAGGGTTAGGGTTAGGGATAGGGTTAAATTAGGGCTAGAATTAGAGCTAGGGTTATTGTTCAGTTTAGGCCTAACATTAGATTTAGGGTTAGGGTTAAGTTAGAATAAGGATTGGCATTATAGCTGGGTTTAGAGGTAGGGGGGTTAGAATTAGGGCTAGGCCTATGGTTAGTGTTAAGGTTATGATTAAGGCTTGTTTTAGGGCTAGTATTAGGGCTAGGGTTTGTTTTAGGGTAAGGCTAGGATTAGGGCTCGGACTAATATCAGGTCTAGGGTTATCATTAAAATAGTTTTAGGGTTAGGTTTATGGATACAGGTAGTGTAAGGGTTATGTTTAGTTTTAGGTCAGGTTTAGAGCTTTGAGTATTATTAGGGTCAGGGCCTTGGTTAGGGTTTTGTATAGGTTATGGTTTAAATTTAGGGCTTGAATAAGCAATAAGGTTAGGGTTAGGGTAATGATAGGTTGAGGTTTAGGGTTTAGGTTTGGTTTAGGGTAATAGACAGCGTTAGGATTAGGGATCGGGTTAGGTTTAGGCCTAGGGTTAGCATTAGTGTTAGGGTTATAGTTATGGCAGTAAATAGGGTTAGAGCTAGGGTTAGGGCTAGGGTTAGGGTTATGATTAGGGCTAGGGTAGGGTTAGTGTTATGGTTAAAGCTTGGGTTAGGTCTTGAATTATGGCTAGATTTTATGTTAAGTTAGTGCTAGGGTTAGGGTTACAACTAATGTAAGTCCTGGGTTACATTTAGGGCTAAATTTATGTTTAGGGTTGGGGCTAGGTCTAGTGTTAGGTTTAGATTTAGGGTTAGGGTGATGTTTAGAGGTAGGGTTAGTGTTATGGTCAAATTCAGGGTCAGGGTTAGTTTTAGGGTTCAGCTTAAAACTCGAGTTAGGGCTAAGTTTAGGGTTAGGTTTAGGGTTTGGTTTAGGTTAAGGGTTAGGTTTATGGCTATGTCTGGATTTTGTTTTAGGGCTAGGATTAGGATTATGGCTAGTTTTAAGATTAGCATTAGGGTTAGGGTTAGTGTTAGGTTGTGGTTTAGGCTTAGGTTTAAAATTCGATTTAGAGTTAGAGTTAGATCTAGGTTAGGGCTAGGGCTAAGGATAGGGCTAGTGTTAGGGCTAGGATTATTGTTCCAGTAAGGGGTAGGGTAAGAACTAGGGATGGGGAAAGGGTGAGAGAGTTAGTCTTAGGTCTAGGGTTAGATTTAGGGTTAGAATTAGGGCTTAATTAGGGCTAAGATTAGTGCTAGGGTTAGTGTTAAGGTTAGGCCTAAGGTTAGGGTTAGGGTTAGGATTAAGTCTAGATTTAGGGCTAGGATAAGGACTGGGGTTTGTGTTAGGGTTAGGGCTAGGATTAGGGCTAGTGCTAATCTCAGGTCTAGGGTTATGGTTGGCGATAGATTTAGAATGTTTTATGACTAGGTCTGTAAAGGCCGGGCAAGCGTCGGAGGAAGAGACCACCAAGAGACTGTCTCATGCAACAGCAAAAGGTTTATTGGAGGTCCAGCATGCTGGGGCTCAGAGCTCACTTGAATAGAGCAAAGAGCCCTGAGAACAGCTTAAGCAGAGCTTATATACTTTCCTTGGAGAGGGCAGGAGGGAAGTTCATTGACAGGTCAGGGCGAGTGGGCGGTTTCCCTGCAACTGAGTGAGGGAGTACATTCTGCAGTTTGGCAGTTGGGGACAGCACATTCTGGGAACAAGATTAGCAAACAGTTCTCAAGATTTCAACAGTGTTTTGTTAAGCATACAGAAAAACAGAGTGACAAGTACCTATTTTATTAACCTTTCATCCCCCACTTCTTCTTCTGCCTACTTTTAATCATAAAAGTGATCATTGGGGGGTGTCCCATTTTATGTCTGCTTGTGGGTATATTGTTGTCTGATTACCATAAGTTTAACTTGTCCAACTTGAGCTTGGAGAAAGGAAACTACACAGTTGAGCAAACAGGGTCCTACAGTTAGCAATAATATGAGGATTATTAATGGACCGGCCAGGGCTGATAACCAGGGGGACTGTCTGAACCAAGACTCATACCACACTTTTTGGGCTTCTCTCTCTCACTGACGCTCTTCAAGGCGTCTTCTTAATTTACTCATAGATTCTTTTAAAACTCCAGTATGGTCGGCATAAAAACAACATTCTTCCCTCAATGCAGCACAAAGGCCCTCTTCTTTCATGAAGAGGAGGTCCAACCCTCGCCTGTTCTATAAAACAACTTCAGAGAGAGAGGTTAAAGATTCCTGCAAATCTGTGATGGAGGTTTCTAATGTCTTTAAGTTTTGGTCCATTGCTGCTTCTAATTGGGTCATTTTTTGTGTCCCATGGACCAGGGCAGTGGTTCCTGTGCCAACCCCTGCAGCAACTCCTATTCCTAATAGGATGGCTAAAGTGAGGGATACAGGTTGCCGGCGGATCCGGGTTGTATGCCCCCCTATTTGATCTTCAAACGAACCTGCATCATGATAGAGCACTCTGGGAAACATCTGCACCATTACACAATAATTTACAGAGCTGCTAAGTACCTGGGCTGAAATGCAAGGAGTTAACCCTGTGCCACATGCCCACCAGGTTCCATTTTCAGGGGTAAGGAAACCCTGTGTGGTGCTAATTTTTTTTTTTTTTTTTTTTATCTTGGTACATAAGTGTTGTTTACTTTTAGGTGGGGACCCTATACATAAGCCTGCCCCGGTTACTTCTGGGAGGGTTAACTTAGGATCTTTACCCCAATTACAGGAGGAACTCTGCACTTTTACTGCATAAGTCCCGTCAATTGCTATCCCTTCATAGTAAGGAGGAGCAGCGGAGAGACAGAGCCAATAAGACTGAGTGAGGTCTGGTTGCATGAAATTCAGTACCGCAAAGACTCCTTCAATTAGTCCCCATGGGGAGGGATTGACTTCACTCTGGATTGGGGAAGTAAACGAAGGTGAAACTTGAGGAGTATGGGAAAGTGAAGGGACCCTAGTAGATTTAGGTTCAGGAGGTCTATGAGGCCTAATTCCTGGCTTGAGGGGATTGGTCTCTATGGCTAAGGGAATTTCTTTTCTTTCAAACCGGATAGTGAACCAAAGGCCAAAATCATATCCTGTGGTGTAAAATCGCATTCCATAGGTTTTTCCTGAAAGCCATGTCCAGATATTTCCGTTTCTTCCTTTGGAGGTGAAGGTTATATTTAGGGGGTTACATAGGCTACTTGTGTCACATGGAGTAGGGTCAGCTAGTCCAGAAGTCCCCGTTTGGGGGTGCCATTTAAATGGGAGACATTGTTTGGGACTTAACTTAGTATTATTTCTTCCTACCCGAATCAGACTATCAGGGGAGTTTGGTTTCCACCAGGCAGCCCCTGTATGCGCACATCCCCATGACTTACAGAAGAAGTCAGCTTTTCCCCCACACAGCCGTGACTGTTTGCGGCTTCGATAGTCTGCCAGGCAAACATAGTAATCTAGGCTAGCCAACCTACATCTGGCTTGCATGTCTCTACATCCATAATGTTTGTTTCCATTATCTATGGTAAGGAAGGGATTTAATGAAATTTTAGTGGGATCCTCTTCATCAGGGATATCCCAATAGGAAAGACCCATAGCCAACTGACAAATGTCTGGGTGGAGAGATGGCCACCAGGTCCCTAAGGGGGCTGTATGCGAGATAGACCATACTTCCTGTCCAGTAGGATTTGTGATCAGCCATCACTGCTGAATGGGCTGATGAGGGTTAGGACTACTGGTGGTCAAGGGGAGAGTCCATAGCCCTATCCACATGGCAAATATGCAATTTGAGAGGGTTACCAGTCTTTTTTAATTTCCAGCCAGAGTCTGGACAGGGTGCAGGCTTGAGATGAGAGGCATGGATCCAGGAAGTGATTCCGTCTACCTTTACCACTGTAGGTGTTATAAGTAGCACCTGGTATGGTCCTTTCCAGCAGGGTTCCAGGGATGACACCTGATGTCGTCTTACGTAGACGAACTCTCCCACTTGATATTGGTGTGGAGTCCCTTTGTCCCCAGGTTGGTAGGCAGTGGCCAGCTGTTTCCACAGGTATCGCTGGGTTCTTTCAAGAGCTTTAAGTCTGTCAAGCAAGGGGTTGTGAAAGGAATCGTTAGGTCTTAGAGTTGGGGTTAGGTCCCTTACTGGAGGAGGGGCACCATAGAGAATTTCATAGGGGGTGAGGTTACACAAAGAAACAGAGGGAGTATTTCTTGCATGAAACAGTGCATAAGGCAGGAGCATAGTCCAATCTTTTATGCTGGTCTCTAAGCTTAATTTCGTTAAGGTCTCTTTAATGGTTCTATTCATTCTTTCTACCTGTCCTGAGCTCTGGGGTCTATAAGCACAATGTAACTTCCAATTAATCCCCAGGGTCCTGGCTAACCCCTGACTTACCTGGGCCATGAACGCCGGTCCATTATCAGACCCTATTACCTTAGGCAGGCCGTATCTTGGAAAAATATCTTCCAGGATCTTCTTGACCACCATTTGCACCGTTTCTTTTTTTGTGGGGAAGACTTCAATCCATCCTGAAAATGTACCTACGAAGACTAGAAGATATTTAAGTCCATACCTTGCTGGCTTAATTTCAGTAAAGTCCACTTCCCAGAATTGTCCTGGTCTGGTTACTCATAGGCACTTTCCTGCAAGAAGCTTGGAAGGGTAAGCATTAACCAATTGACAGACCCGACAGGCTTTTGTTACCCGTTCAGCTATTTCCTTTCGCTGTGAGTCGGGTAGTGGAAAACTTTGTTCTTGATCCTTCAGGAATGCCTGCAGTTTCTTTGAACCAAGGAGAGTGAGTTGATGTACATTTTTAACGTAGTGTAGGGCTTTCTGAAATTGCAGGCTGGGCTCAGTGAAATCGAGGAGTTCAGTGTCAGTGTCCTTAGATGTTAAGTTGTCGGGGTGCTCCGACGTAGTTAAATCTCCTGACTTATGTTCCCCCAGTGTGGAAAGTGTTAACATGGTTACTCTGTTTAGGGCTGCCAATTTAGCCTCTTCATCTGCCCTCCTGTTCCTGACCGCTACGGGATCGTTTCCTTTCTGGTGTCCTGGACAGTGCACTATAGCTAGTTCCCTAGGGCTTTGCACTGCTGAGAGTAGGCGGAGGATCTCATCTCTGTTTTTTATTTCCTTTCCCACCGAGGTTAATAGTCCCCTTTGCTGGTAGATAGCCCCATGTATATGAGCGGTAGCGAAGGCATAGCTGCTATCTGTGTATATGGTGGCCTTTTTGACTGCCGCTAGCTCTAATGCCTTCGTGAGGGCGATCAGCTCTGCTTTTTGAGCTGATGTTCCCTCTGGGAGGCTAGAGGACCAGATGACTTTAGTTCTGCTAACTATTGCTGTCCCAGCCCGCCACTTACTGTCCTGCAGGAAGCTGCTGCCATCAGTGAACCATATGACCTCAGGGTGGGGCAGTGGCTGATCCTTTAAATCCCGTCGTATACTGGTTTCTTCTGCCAGTATATGTTGACAGTCATGAGTGACGGGTCCTGATGATTGTTCAGGTAGTAGTGTAGCAGGGTTAAGTGGGACGGGGGATCCCAGCATTATTCTGTCCTTGTCAAGCAACAGGCTCTGATAGTGTGTTATTCTAGAGTTTGATAACCATCTGTCTGGTGGCTGGCGGATGATGCTCTCTAGAGCATGGGGGGCTATAATGGTTAGTTTCTGCCCCTTCGTTAACTTATCAGCATCCTTGATTAGTAGGGCCACCGCTGCTATAGCTTTTAGGCAATGGGGCCATCCACCAGCCACTGGGTCCAGCTTTTTAGACAAGTAGGCTATAGGTCTTTTCCAGGGTCCTAGAGTCTGAGTGAGCACTCCTCGTGCTATTCCTTTCTTTTCCTCAATGTAGAGAGTAAAGGGTTTTTCTACATCCTGGAGTGCTAAGGCCGGAGCAGACAGCAGCGCCCTTTTGTTGTTATCAAAAGCTTGCTGGTGCTCAGAGGTCCATTGGAATTGGGCATCTCTCTTTAACAGCGGGTATAAAGGAACAGCTAAGGATGCAAACCCAGGTATCCATAACCTGCAAAATCCAGCAGTCCCAAGAAACTCTCTGAGTTGCCCTCTGTTAGATGGGGGTGGTATCTGCACAACAGTTTGTTTTCTGGGCTCAGTGAGCCATCGTTTACTGCCCCTAAGGGAATAGCCCAGGAAGATTACTTCTTGCTGGCAAATTTGGGCCTTTTTGGCAGAAGCTCTATACCCGAGTTGAGCAAGCTCGGATAATAGTGCTTGGGTTCCAGACTCACAGTTTTCCTTGGTGTCAGCTGCCAGTAGCAGGTCATCCACATATTGAAGCAGGGTGACTTCGGGGTGCATAGTTCTGAAGTTGTTGAGATCTCTGTGGAGGGCTTCATCAAAGAGAGTGGGGGAGTTTTTGAACCCCTGTGGGTGTCTAGTCCAAGTTAGTTGACCAGACTTTCTGGTTTCTGGGTCTACCCACTCGAAAGCAAACAGCAACTGACTATCTTTATGCAGAGACAAGCAAAAGAAAGCATCTTTTCAGTCCAGAACTGTATACCATTTCTGCTCAGGGTTCAGAGTGCTGAGCAGATTGTACGGATTAGGTAGCATGGGGTGAATGTCCTGCACTCTGTTGTTGATCTCTCTTAGGTCTTGTACGGGGTGATAGTCCCCGGTTCCTGGCTTTTTTACTGGTAGCAGGGGAGTGTTCCAGGCCGATTGACAGGGCTTTAGGACCCCTAAGGCCAGATATTTCTGAATATGGGGCCTTATCCCATCTTTAGCTTCTTTGCTCAGAGGATATTGTTTGACATTAATTGGGGAGGCTGAGGTTTTTAACTCCACTGTTATTGGAGGTTGTTTCATGGCTAGGCCTAACCCAGCAGTTTCTGCCCAGGCATCTGGGTAATCTGTTATCCATTTCTGGGGTAGCTTGCCTGTTTGATCAGTCTTGGGGGGTGTAAAGAGTCGATGTTCATCTTCTACTGACATAGTTAAAGCCATGACTATATGAGTTTTTACTGAAGGATTTAGAAATTCCATTTGGTGGCCTTCAGGGTTAAAAGTTATTCTGGCCTGGAACTTGGTGAGCAGATCTCTGCTCATCAATGGGGCCAGGCATTCTGAGGTCACTAGGAAAGAGTGATGGACTTTTCCTTTCCCCAGGTCCATGGTCCTCTTACTTTCCAAGCCCGATATTTACTGCCGTTAGCCCCTTGAACTAGAGACCTTTTATTTGATAGAGGGCCCAATGGGGTTTTAAGGGCTGAGTATACTGCCCCTGTATCCACTTCAAAGTTTACTGGGATCCCCTCCACTTCAAAAGTTACCCTGAGCTCGGGGAGGGGATCCGAGCCCCGACTTTCCTAGTCATCCTCCAGAGTCAGAATGGCTGGCTGGCGTGGCTGTCTCTTTCTAGGGCACTCTTTGGCCCAGTTTCCTTTTTCTTTACAGTAGGGACATTGATCTGAGGCCAGAGGTGGCCTCTGGCGTGGGCCCAGGTATCCCTTCCTGTCTCCCTGTTTAATTTCTGGCCTATTTGTTGTTGTGACCAGGACCTTAGTCAATGCCTTAGTCTGTCTTTTGCTTCTCTCATCTTCCCTTTGCTCCTTTTCTTTCTCCCTCCTTTGTTCCTTCTCTTCCTCAGTTTCTCTTTTATAGTATACCTTCTTGGCTTCTCTGACCAAATCTCTCAAAGTCATATCTTGTAATCCATCTAAGTGTTGTAACTTTCTTTTAATATCCAAGGCAGCTTGCCCAATAAAGGCCATCGTGACAGATGCCTTTTGATCCTCTGCCTGAGGATCGAAAGGAGTATATCTCCTATATGCCTCCATAATTCTCTCTAGAAACATAGAGGGAGATTCATCAGGCCCTTGAATAATCTCTCTTACCTTGGCCAAATTACTTGGTCACCTAGCGGCCGCTCAGAGGCCCACTATTAGAGCCCGGTGATAAGTGGACAGATGCTCCCTACCTTCAGAGGTGTTGGGGTCCCAGTTGGGTCAGTTCAAGGGTAAGTCGGCTTCGATTATGTTAGGAAGTTGTGTCAGTCGCCCATCTGGTCCGAGGATATTTTTTCTAGCTTCCAGGAGGATTCTCTCTCGTTCCTCTGTCATGAAGAGAGTGCCTAGGAGTTGATGGCAGTCATCCCAAGTAGGCTGGTGTGAAAACATCAATGACTCAACCAGACCTGTGAGCCGGGTGGGGTCCTTGGAAAAAGGGGGGATTGTTATTTTTCCATTTATATAGGTCTAAAGAGGAGAAAGGCCAATACTGGTAGGCTTGCATTTCTCCTCCATGGCCATTGTCAATCATTGGCCCGTAAGGACTGAGGGGGAGTATCACGGGGGCTTCAGGGTTTTTAATCTTTCACCGCCAGTGAGTTCCTTTAGCCGGGCCAGCTTCCTCCAGGGGAGGAGGGGCTGTGTGTGCCACGGGGAAGTCATCTGGAGGGCGCTGGGCTGGCTCAGCTTCCTCCAATGTTGGAGAGGCTGAGTCAGCAGCAGGGGAATCACTTAGAGGGTGTTGGGGGTTGGGGGACAAGGGCAGGAGATAAGGAGGGGGAGGAGAGTTCAGTAGAGTCAAATCTTAAGACTCAGGGAGAACAGAGGGTGGAGGAGGAGGAGGAGCAGAGGGTTTGAGAGATAGAATCTTGGGGGAAGGAATAGGAGTGGGGGCAGGGACAAGGAAAGGCTTCACCCATGGAGGAGGAGATTCACAGAGGCCCTGCCAAGTTAAGATATATGGTTGTTGATCTGGATGGCTATGTGGCTCTGGCTGAAAGACAATATCTCTGACTTTTCGAATTAGCGGGGAGTAGAAAGATCCTCCTGGGGGCCATCTGACTCCAAAGGTGGGCCATTCTGAGGCACAGAGAGTCTGCCAGGTCCGGCATTTTACTGAAAAAGAAAGATTCTGAGCCCTTAAGCGGACTTTGTTCCAGTGATCAAGGGTCAGGGACAGAGGCGTTGAAGTGCTCTGTCCCATAATGAAAGATACACAAACAGTGAAAGCAATGACACAGACACAGACAAGACAATAAAGACAGACAATGGACGTCCAACACTGAGACCAGAACTGAGTAGTTGGCAAAACCCGATGGGCTGGCAATACCGAATCCGAAACAAAATATCACTGAGTCGAGGAGACTATTGTTCCTTGATTTCCCGAGTCCTCTGGGGCGTCCCCCAGGGACGTGGCCTGTGGCTCTGTGACACGTCTGTCAGCCACCGTCAGAGAGAGCTCACGCTCTTCACTGACAGCCACTTTGCCAGCCCTAACCTGAAACCTGAAACCTGAAACCAGAAACCAGAAACCAGAAAGAGGTGCCTTACTTACCCCGAGAGGAGCCCCTTGGGGTCTTTCATCCTCCGCTGCCGGGTCTCGGTGGAACCTCCAGATGTAAAGGTCAGGCGAGCGTCTGGAGGAAGAGACCACCAAGAGATGTCTCATGCAACAGCAAAGGGTTTATTGGAAGTCCAGCATGCTGGGGCTCAGAGCTCACTTGAATAGAGCAAAAAGCCCTGAGAACAGCTTAAGCAGAGCTTATATACTTTCCTTGGAGAGGGCAGGGAGGGAAGTTCATTGACAGGTCAGGGCGAGTGGGCGGTTTGCCTGCAACTGAGTGAGGGATTACATTCTGCAGTTTGGCAGTTGGGGACAGCACATTCTGGGAACAAGATTAGCAAACAGTTCTCAAGATTTCAACAGTGTTTTGTTAAGCATACAGAAAAACGGAGTGACAAGTACCTATTTTATTAACCTTTCAGGTCTAGTGTAAGTGTTAGGCTTAGTGTAAGGGTCAGTTTTAGAGCTAGGGAAATTATTAGGGAAAGGTTCAGAGTTAGAGTTTGTTTGAGGTTAGGGTTTAGAGTTAGGGCTCTTATTAGCTTTAAGGCCAGGGTTAGGATAATGATAGGTTTTTGTTTATGGTTCAGTTTAGGTTTAGGGTAATTAATAAGGTTAGGGTTAGTGATAGGGTTAGGGTTAGGTCTAGAGTAGCATTAGGGTAATGGTTATGGTTAGGATAATGGATAGGGTTACAGCTAAGTTTAGGGCTAGGGTTATGGTTAGAAATAGGTCTTGAGTTAGGGTTAGGGTTAGGGTTAGATCTAGGGTTTGGGTTGGGGTTATGTTTAGTGTAAGGGCTGGGTTTTGAGCTACGTTTAGGGCTAAGTGAGTGTTAAGTTTAGAGTTAGGTCTAGGGATAATATTGCAGTACGGTTAGGGTTAGGATTAAGTCTACAATCAACATTAGAGGTAGTTTTAGGGTTAGGGTAATGGATACGATTAGATGTAGGTTTAGGTTTATGATTAGTGTTAGATTGAGGGTTAGGCTTAGGGTTAGGGCTATGGTTATGGTTAGTTTTATGTTAAGGATTAGGTTTTGAGCTAGGGCTAGGTCTATGGTGAGGGTGAGGTTTAGGGTTAGGTCTAGGATTAGTTTTCTGGTTAGGTTTAGTGTTAGGGTTAGGCCTAGGTTTATCAATAGAGTTAGGGTTATGTTTAGGGTAATGGGTATATTTAGAGCTAGGTTTAGTGCTAGAGTTAAGGTTAGGAATAGGTCTAGGTTTAGGGTTAGATTTAGGGATAGGTGTAGGTTTATATTTAGGGTAAGGGTTAGCATTTGAGATAGGTTTAGTACTAAGGAGAGGGTTAGGGTAGGGTTAGGGCTATGATTTGTGTTAGTGTTATGCCTACGGCTAGGTTTAGGCCTAGGATCAGATCTAGGTTTTGTGTTAGGTTTAGGCCTAGGGTTAGGGCTATGGGTAATATAAGAGCTAGGTGTATGAATAGGGCTAGTTTTAGGGTTAGAGTTATGGCTAGGTCTAGTGTTAGGTATAGGTTTAGAGGTAGGTTTACTGTTAAAGTCAGGGTCAGTGTTCAGGTTAGAGTTAGGGTTAGGGTGAAAGCCAGAATTAGGGCAAGGTTTAGTGGTAGGGTTATTGTTTTTTAGGTTAAGGGTTATTGTTAGGGCTAGGACTAAGTTTTGTTTAGGTCTAGGGCTAGAGTTATTGCTAGATTTAGCATTAGGTTTAGGTCTAGGGCTAGTGTTAGGGTTAGGTTTAGGTATAAGTTAACTATAAGGCTTGTTTCAGGGTTCAGTTTAGAGTTAGGTTCAGGTTTATAACTATAATTAGTGTTAGTGTCAGAATAAATTTAGGGTTAGGTTTGGGTTAGATTTAGAGATAGAATGAGTGCTAGGGTTAGGACTAGTAATAGGGTTAGGGTTTGGCTAAGGCTAAGGATTAAGATTATGACTAGAGTTAGCATTATGGATAGGGTTTGGCTTAGGGTAAGGATATGGTTAGGGCTAGAGTTAAGGTTAGATTTAGGACTAGGGTTAGGATTAGGGTTACGGTTAAATCTAGTGTTAGGGCTCGTATTAGGGCTATTTTTGTGTTAGGGTTAAGGCTAGAGTTCGGGCTTAGGCCAATGTAAGAACTTGGTTTATGTTTAGGGTTAGTTTTAGGGATGATATTTGTGCTGGCCTAGTGTTAGCATTAGCTTTAGGGTTAGGGTGATATTTAGAGCTTTGGCTAGTTTTAGGCCTAGGACTTGAATTGGAGCTAGGGTTATGGCTAGTTGTAGGATTAGGGTTTGGTTTAAGTTAAGGTTTAGGTTTAGAGCAATGCCTCAGTTTTGTTTTAAGGCTAGGACTAGGGTTAGGGCTAGTTTTAGGATTAGCAATGTTATTAGGGCTAGTGGTAGGGTGAGATTTAGGCTTAAGTTTAGGGTTAGATTTAGAGTTATGTTTAGATCTAGGGTTAGGGCTATGGCTATGGTTAGGGCTAAGGTTAGGGCTAAGGTAACAGTTAGGGTTAGAAATAGAAATGGGGCTATGGTGAGAGTGAGTTAGTCTTAGGACTAGGGTTAGTGGTAGGGTTAGGGTTAGGGCTAAATTAGGGCTAGGATTAGTGCTAGGGTTAGTGTTAGTGTTAGGCCTATGGTTAAGGCTAGGGATAGGGTTTGTTTAATTGTTAGGGTTATGGTTAGTTTTAGGAAATGTGATGGGGTTATTTTTATGTTCAGGGCTAGGTCGAGGGTTAAAATTAGGGATAGAGCCAGGGTGAGGGTTTGGATTAGGATTAAGGTTAGGTTTAGGTCTAGGATGAGGGCTAGATTTTGTGTTAGGGTAAGGGCTAGAATTAGGGCTAGGACTAATGTCAGGTCTAGGGTTATGGTTATGGTTAGGTTTATGGCTAGGTCTAGTGTAAGGGTTAGGTTTAGGGTAAGAGTCAGGTTTAGAGCTGGGTGTATTATTAGGGTCAAAGTCCAGGTTAGAGTTTACTTTAGTTTAAGGTTTAGGGTTAGGGCTCAAATTAGCATTAAGTTTAGGATTAGAATAATAAATAGATTAGGTTTAGGGTTAGGTTAGGTTCCAAGGGAGGTAAAATGCCCCAATATAGTGTTAGTGATAGGGTTAGGTTTAGGGTAAGTGTTCGAGTTTGAGCTATGATTAGGGCTAGGCCAATGGTTAGGGTTAGTGGGACATTTAGTTTTAGGGTTTGGGTTAAGTTTACTGCTAGGTTTAGCATTATGGTTAGAGTTATGTTTAGGGTAATGGATAGAGTTAGAACTAGGGTTTGGCCTTGGTTATGGTTAGGATTAGGACTAGGGTTAGGGTTAGGGTTAGGTCTAGAGTTATATTTGGGTAAGGTTTAATGTTTGAGCTATGGTTAGGGTTAAGGCAAGGGTTAGGGTTAGGGTTAGGTCTAGGGTTTGGGTTAGGGTTAGGTCTAGGGTTATGGTTAGGGTTAGCTTAGAGCTAGGTTTTTTGTGAGGATTAGGGCTAACGTTAGGGCTATAGGTAATGTAAGACCTAGAGTTAGGGTTATGGCTAGGTCTAATGTTAGGGTTATGGCTAGATTTTGGGTTAGCATAAAGTTTAGAGCTAGAATTTATGTTACAGGAAGGGACAGTGTTTGGGTTAGGGTTATGGCCAGAATTAGGACTAAGTTTATATCTAGAGGTAGAGGTAGTGTTTGGGTTAGGTTAAGGGTTATTGTGAGGGCTAAGTCAAGTTTTTTTGTTTAGGGCTAGTGCTAGAATTATGGCTAGATTTAGGATTATGTTTTTGTCTAGGTCGAGTGTTAGGGTTAGGTTTAGGTATAGGGTTACCCATAGGGCTAGTGTTAGGGTTCAGTTTAGGGTTAGGGTCAGGTTTAATCCTAGGGTTAGAGTTAGGGTCAGAATAAGGGTCAGGTTTAGGGTTAGGAATTTGGTTAGGGTTAGAGCTAGAATGAGGGCTAGGGTTAGGACTAGTAATAGAGTTAATGTTTGGGGTAGGCTAAAGATTAGGGTTAGGACTAGGGTAGCATTAGGGTCAGGGTTTGGATTAGGGTAAGGATAGCTTTAGGGCTAGGGTAATGGCTAGTGTTAGGATTAGGTATAGGTCTAGGTTAAGGTTAAGGTTAGGTTTAAAACTATGTTTAGGTCTCAGATTAGAGCTAGTTTTTCTGTTAGCACAGGGCTATGGCTAGTGTAAGAACTGGTGTTACAATTAGGGCTAGTTTTAAGTTTAGGATTAGGGCTAGGTCTAGTGTTCGGTTTAAGTTTAGTGTTAGTGTGATGTTTAGAGCTAGGGTTATTGTTAAAATCTGAGTCAGGTTCAGGGTAAGTTCTAGAGTTAGGGTTAGGACTCAAATTAGGACTAGGGTTAGGGCTAGGTATAAGCTTAGGTTTTAGTTTAGGTTAAGGATTAGTGTTAAGCCTTTGACTCAGTTTTGTTTTAGTGCTAGGGCTAGGGTTAAGGCTAGTTTTCCAATTAGCATTAAGGTTAGGGCTAGTATTAGGGTGAGGTTTAGGCTTAGGGTTAGGGTTCTATTTAGGGTTAGGTTTACGTCTAGGTTTAGGGATAGGGTGAAAGTAGGAATGGGGTTGGGGCTAGGGTTAGGTCTAGAGTTAGTGTTATGGTAAGGGATAGATTTAGAACTAGGGTTAGTGCTGGGGTGAGAGTTAGGGTTAGGGCTACAGTTAGTGTTTGGTTTAGGACTAAATTTTTGCTAGGATTAGTGCTAGGGTTAGTGTAAGGTGTAGGCCTGTGTTTATGGCTAGGGTTAGGTTTAGGATTAGTGTAAAGTATGATGTTATAATGTAAGGTTATGATGTTATAGCTAGGTTTAGGGTGAGGGTCAAAATAGTGTTAGGGCTAGGTTAGGGTTAGGGTTAGTATGAAGGCTAGGTTTAGGGCTAGGATTATGGCTAGGTTTAGGTCTAGGATGAGAGTTAGATTTTATGTTAGGGTTAGGGTTAGAATTAGTGCTAGGGCTAATGTCAGGTCTAGGTTTATGGTTAGGGTTAGTTTTAGGGTTAGGTTTATGGCTAGTTGTAGTGTAAGGTTTAGGTTGACAGTTAGGGTCAGGTTTAGAGATAGGGTTATTATTAGGGACACTGTCATGATTAAGGTTTGAGTTAGGTTAAGTTTAGGATCAGGGCTTTCATTAACATTAGGGATAGGGTTAAGTTTAGGGTAATGTTTATGGTTAGGTTTAGGTTTCAGGTTAGGTTTAGGGTAACGGATAAATTTAGGGTTAGAGATAGGGTTAGGGTTATCCTAAGGTTAGAATTAGGGTTATGGTTATGGTTAGGGTATTGGATAGGGTTAGAGCAGGGTTAGGGCTAGGATTATGGTTAGGATTAAGGCTATGGTTAGGTTTAGGGTTAGGGCAAGTTTAGGGTTAGGGGTAGGGTTCGGGTAACGGTTAGGGCTCTGATTTGGGTTAGGGTTAAAAAAAAAGGGATAGGGCTCATATTACTGGTAGGTTTGGGGTTAGGTTAGGGCTAAGATTAGGGCTACAGCTAATGTAATAACTGGTATTATGATTAGGGCTAATTTTAGGGTTAGGGTTAGGAGTAGGTGTAGTTTTAGTGTATAATTTTAGGATGATCTGAGAGCTAGAGTTAGTGTTAGGGTCAGAGTCAGGGTCAAGGTTAGTTTTAATATTAGGGTAGGACTGGAATTAGGGCTACAGTTAGGGCTAGGTGTGGGTTAGGGCTAGGTGTGGGTTAGGTTTTAGTTTAGGGTAAGGGTTAGAGTTAGGGCTATGGCTCGTTTTTGTTTTTGTTTTTTTTTTTTTTTGGCTAGGACTAGATTAGGGCTAGTTTTAGGATTAGTGTTAGTTTTAGGGCTATATTTAGTATGAGGTTTAGGCTTAGGGATGGGGTTAGATTTAGAGTTATGGTTAGATCTAGGCTTAGAGGTAGGGCTAGGTTTAGGGCTAAGGGTAGAGCAAGTGTTAGGGTTATGGTTAGGGATAGCGTTAGAACTAGGAATAGGCCTAGGACGACAGTTAGAGTTATTATTAGTGCTAGTGTTACGGTTAGGGTTAGGGCTAAATTAGGGCTAGGATCAGGTCTAGGATTAGCGTAAGGTTTAAATCTAGTGTTAGAGTTAGGGTTAGATTTAGGGGAAGGGATGGGGTTATATCTAGGTTCAGATATAGAGCGAGGGATAAAATTAGGGATAGGGCTAGAGTTAGGGCTTGGGTTAGGATTAAGGCTAGGTTTAGGGCTATAATGAGGGCTAGCATTTGTGTTAGGGTTATGGCAAGAATTAGGGCTAGGGCTAATATCAGGTCTAGGGTTATGTTTAGGGATAGTTTTAGGGTTAAGGTTTATGGCTTGGTATATATTCAGAGTTAGGTTTAGGGTAAGGTTCAGGTTTTGACCTAGGGGTATTATGATAGTCAGGTCAGGTTTTGGGTTTGAATTAGGTTGAGGTTTATGGTTAGTGATCAAATTAGCATTAGGGTTAGAGTTAGGGTTACTGTAAGGGATAGGGTTAGGTTTAGGCTCAGGTAAGTTTTAGGGTTCATGTTAGGTTTAGGTTAATTGATAGGGTTATGGTTAGGCCTATGGTTAGCATTAGGTTTATGGTTATTGTTAGGGTAATTGATCGATTTAGAGCTATGGTTAGGGCTAGGATTATGTTTAGGATTAGGGCTAGATTTAGGGTTAGGGTTAGGGTTAAGGCTAGGGTTAGGGTTAGGGTTAAGTTTAGGATACAGGTTAGGGTTTAACCTAGGGTTAGTGCTAAGGCTAGGGTTAGGTTTAGGGTTAGGTCAAGGGTTAGGGTTAGTATTAGGGTTAGGGTTAGGGTTAGAGTTAGGGTTAGGCTTAGGGTTTTCTTACCATTAGGTTAAGTGTAAAGCTCATGGATTTAGTAAGTGTTAGGGCTAGGTTGAGGGTTCATGTTAGAATCATAGCTAGGGATAAAGGTAGATTTAGGGTTAGAGCTAGGGTTAGCAATAGTTTTAGGGTTATGGTTAGGGTAATGGATAGAGTCAGAGCTAGGTTTTGGGCTATGGTTACCATTAGGATTAGGGCTAGGATTAGGGTTAGGGTTTGGGCTAGGGTTATTTTATGGTAAGGATTAGGGTTTGAGCTAGAGTTAGGGCAAGGGCTAAGTTTTGGTTTAGGTTCAGCATTAGGTCTAGGGATAGGATTACAGTAGGTTTAGGGTTAGGGTTAGGGCTACGTTTATCATTAGGGTAGGATAAGTGTTAGGGTAATGGATATAATTATATGTAAGTTTAGGTTTAGGTTTAGATTTAATTTTAGGGTTAAGGTGAATGCATGGTTAGGTTTAGGTTTCTGGTATGGGTTAGGATTTGAGCTAGGGTTACGGCTATGGCAAGTGTTAGGTTTAGGGTTAGGTCTAGGGTTAGTTTTCTGGTTAGGGTTAGGGTTAGGGTTATGGCTAGGGTTATCAATAGGGTTACGGTTAGGGTAATGTGTATGTTCAGAGCTAGGGTTAGGGATAGGGTTAAGTTTAGTGTTAGGGATAAAGTTAGGGTTAGAGTTAGGGATAAGTCTAAGTTTATATTTAGGGAAAGAGTTACGCATTGGGTAAAGTTTAGGACTAAGGCTACAATTAGGGTTAGGATTAGGGCTAGGATTAGTGTTAGGGTTACACTTAGGGCTAGGTTTAGGCCTAGGATTCACTCTGGGTTTTGTGTTAGGTTAAGGTGTAGGGTTAGGGCTATGGGTAATGTAAGAGCTAGGCTTATGATTAGGGCTAGTTGTAGGGATAGGGTTATGGCTAGGTCTAGTGTTAGGTTTAGATTTTCGATTAGGGTCAGGCTTAGAGATAGCTTAGTGTTAAATGCAGAGTTCATGTTCAGGTTAGTGTTAGGGTTAAGGTTAAAGCTAGAATTAGGACTAGGTTTATGTCTAGGGGTAGGGTTAGTCTTTGCATTAGGTTAAGGGTTATTGTTAGGGCTAGGGCTAGGTTTTGTTTAGGTCTAGGGTTAGAGTTAAGGCTAGATTTAGGATTAGGATTAGGTCTAGGGCTAGTGGTAGAGTCAGGTTTAGTATAAGGTTTCTGGTAGGGCTAGTGTTAGAGTTTGGTCTAGGATTAGGGTCAAATTTAGACCTAGGGTTAGTGTTATGGTCAGAATAAGGGTCAGGGTTAGGGTTAGGGATAGGGATGGGTTAAAGCTAGTATAAGGGCTAGATTTAGGACTAGATTTTGTGTTAGTGTTAGGGCTAGGAATAGGGCAACAAGTAATGTAAGAATCAGTGTTACAATTAAGGTTAGCTTTAGGGTTAGTGTTAGGGGTAGTTCTAGTGTTAGGGTTAGGTTTAAGGTTAGGATGGATTTAGAGCTAGGGTTATTGTTAGGATAGGAGTCAGGGACAGGGTTAGTTTTAGGGTTAGGGTTAGGACTCAAATAAGGGCTAGGTTTACTGTTAGGATTTGGTTTAGGGTTCGAGTGGTGTTTTAGAGCTTGGGTGAGTGTTAGGTAAAAGTCAGGGTCAGAGTTACTTTTAAGGTTAGGGTTAGGACTCGAATTAGGGCTAGGATTAGTTCTAGGTGTAATTGCAGGTTTGGTTTAAGTTAAGGTTTAGTGTTAGTCTGTGGTTCAATTTTGTTTTATCCCAGGGTTAGGATTAGCACTAGTTTTATGATGAGTATAAGGGTTAGGTCTAGTATCAGTGTTAGGCTTAGGCTATGGTTAGGGTTACATTTAGAGTTAGGCTTAGATCTAGTGTTAGGCTAGGACTAAGGATAGGGCAAGGGTTAGGGCTAGGGTTAGGTTATGGTCAGAGATTGGGTTAGAACTAGAAATAGGGCTAGTGTGAGAGTTCGAGTGTGTCTTATGGCTAAGGTTAGGGTTTTGGCTAGGGTTTGTTTAGTGTAAGGGTTAGAGTCTGAGCTAGAGTTAGAGCTAGGGCTAAGTTGAGGTTTAGGTTCAGCATTTGGTCTAGGATAGGATTATGGTAAGTTTAGGGTTTGGGTTAGGGTTAGGGGTAGGTTTATTATTAGGTTTAGGATAAGGGATAGGGTAATGGATATGGTTAGATGTAAGTTTAGGATTAGGTTTAGGGTTAGATTTAGTTTTAGGGTTAATGTTAAGGCATGGTTAGATTTAGGTTTCTGGTACAGGTTAGGGTTTGAGCTAGGTTTAGGGCTATGGGAAGTGTTAGGTTTAGGGTTAGTTCTAGGGTTAGTTTTCCAGTTAGGGTTAGGGTAATGGTTAGGTTAATGGGTATGCTCAGAGCTAGGTTTAGGGATAGGGCTAAGTTTATGGTTAGGGCTAGTGTTAGGGTTAGAGTTATGGATAAGTGTAAGTTTATATTTAGGGTAAGGGTTAGGCATTGAATAAAGTTTAGAACTAAGGCTAGAGTTATGGTTAAAATTAGGGCTAGGGTTAGGGTTAGGTTTACGCTTAGGGCAAGGTTTAGGCTTAGGATTCACTGTAGGTTTTGTGTTAGGTTAAAGTGTAGGGTTAGGGCTATGGGTAATGTAAGTGCCAGGAGTATTATTAGGGCTAGTTGTAGGTTTAGGTTATGGCTAGTTCTAGTGTTATGTTTAGGTTTTTGGTTAGAGTTAGTTTTAGAGTTAGCTTAGTGTTAAATGCAGGGTCCATATTCAGGTTAGTATTAGGGTTAAGGTTAAAGCCAAAATTAGGACTAGATTCATGTCTAGGGGTAGAGTTAGTCTTTGTGTTAGGTTAAGGGTTATTGGTAGGGCTAGGGCTAGGTTTTTGTTTAGGTCTAGCGCTAGAGTTAAGGCTAGATTTAGGATTAGGTTTAGGTCTAGGGCTAGTGGTAGAGTCATGTTTAGTATAAGTTTACTGGTAGGGCTAGTGTTAAGTTTTGGACTAGGGTTATTAGAGTCAGGTTTATACCTAGGGTTACTGTTATGGTCAGAATAAGGGTCAGGGTTAGGGTTAGGGTTTGGGATAGGTTAGAGCTACAATCAAGGCTAGGTTTAGGACTGTTAATAGGGTTAATATTTTGATTAGCCTAAAGATTAGGGATAGGTCCAGGGTTACCATTCGGGTTAAGGTTTTGCTTAGGTTTAGGGATAGAGTTAGAGCTAGTGTTAGGGGTAGGGTTAGGATTAGGGTTAGTGTTAAAGCTAGGTTTAGGGCTCAGATTACGGCTTGTTTTTGTGTTAGCATTAGGGCTAGGTTTAGGACAATGAATAATGTAAGACAGGATTACAATTAGAGTTAGAATTAGGGTTAGTGTTTAAGATTAGTGTTTATGGTTAGGTTTAAGTTTAGGATAAATTTAGAGCTAGGGTTATTCTTAGGATAGGAGTCATGAACAGGGTTACTTTTAGGGTTAGGACTCAAATTAAGGCTAGGTTTACTGTTAGGGTTTGGTTTAAGTTTAGAATGGTGTTTTAGAGCTAGTGTGAGTGTTAGGGTATGAGTCAGGGTCAGGGTTAGTTTTAAGGTTAGGGTTGGGACTCGAATTAGGGCTAGAATTAGTTCTAGGTGTAATTGCGGGTTTGTTTTATGTTAAGGTTTAGGGTTAGGTCTATTGCTTGGTTTTGTTTTAGTCCTAAGGTTAGGGTTAGCACTAGTTTTATGATGAGTATTAGGGTTAGGTCTAGTGTTAGTGTTAGGCTTAGGCTTATGGTTAGGGTTATATTTAGAGTTAGGCTTAGATCTAGGGTTAGCCTAGGACTAAGGATGCAGCAAGGGTTATGGCTAGGGTTAGGGCTAGGTTTAGAGTTACAGTAAGGGTTAGGGTTAGAACTAGGAATAGGGCTAGTGTAGGAGTTAGAGTTTATCTTAGGGCTAGGATTAGTGTTAGGGTTTGGATAAGGGTTAAATTAAGGCCAGGCTGAGGGCTAGGGTTAGTGTTCAATTTAGGTCTAGTGATTGGGTTATGGTTAGGGTTATGTTTAGGAAAAGGGATGGTGTTATAGCTAGGTTTAGAGGTAGGGTTAGGGTTAGAGTAGTGTTAGGGCTAGGTGTAGAGTTAGGGTTATAATTAAGATTTCTAGGTTTAGGGCTAGGATGAGGGCTATTTTTTTTAGGTTTAGGCTAGGATTAGGACTAGGGCTAATATCAGGTCTAGGGTTATGGTTAAACATAAGTTTAGGATTAGTTTTAGGTCTACATCTAATGTAAGAGTTAGGCTTAGAGTAAGGGTCAGGTTTAGAGCTAGGGGAATTTTTAAGTTTAGGGTCAAAGTTAAGGTTTGGTTTAAGTTAGGATTTAGGTTTAGGGCTCGAATTATCATTAGGGTTAGAGTTACGGTAATGATAGGGTTTGGTTTAGGGTTAAGTTTAGGGTTAGGGTAATTGATAGGGTTAGCATTAGCAATAAGGTTAGGGTTAGGCTTAGGGTTAGCCTTAGGATAAGGGTTATGGTTATGGTAGTTGGTCGATTGAGCTTAGGTTAGAACTATGGTTAAGGTTTTGAATAGATCTTGAGCTATGCTTAGGGTTAGGTTTAGAACTAGGTTTAGGTTTAGGGTTATGGTTAGTGTAAGGGTTACGTTTTGAGCTAGGGTTATGGCTAGGGAGAGGATTAGTTTTAGGGTTAGGTCTAGGGATAGGATTAGTGTAGAGTTTGTAATAGGGTTATGGTTAGGTCTAGGGTTATCATTAAGTTTAGGTTTAGGGTTAGGGTAATGTATAGGGTTAGATGTAGGGTTAGCGTTAGGGTTAGATTTTGGTTTAGGGTTAGGATTAGGGCTATGGTAATGTTTAGGTTTCGGGTTAGGTTTAGGGTTTGAGTTAGGGTTAGGGATATGCCAAGTGTTAAATTTAGGATTATGTCTAGGGTCAGTTTTCCAGTTAGGGTTAGGTTTAGAGTTAGGGTTTGGGCTAATATTATCAATAAGTTTAGTGTTAGGGTAATGGGTAGGTTTAGAGCTAGATTTAGGGCTAGGGTTGAGTTTAGGATTAGGGCTAGGTTTAGGGTTAGAGTTTGTGATAAGTCTAGGTTTATGTTTAAGGTAAGGTTTAAGCTTTGAGCTAGGGTTAGGACTATGGTGAGGATTAGGTTTATGTTAGGGCTAGGGTTAGGTGAGGGCTAGGGTTAGGGTTAGTGTTATGCTTAGGGCTAAGTTTAGGCCTCAGATGAGCTCTGTGTTTAGTGTTAGGTTTAGGCCTAGGGTTAGGACTATGGGTAATGTAAGAGCCAGAGTTATGGTTAGAGCTTGTTTTAGTGTTAGAGTTATGGATGTGTCTAGAATTAGGTTTAGGTTTTGATTAGGGTCAGGTTTAGAGGTACGTTTAGTGTTAAAGGGAGGGTCATTGTTCGGGTTACAGTTAAAGTTCGGGTTAAAGCCAGAATTAGGACTAGGTTTTGGTCTAGGTGTGGGGTTAGTGTTTGGGTTAAGTTAAGGGTTATTGTTAGGGCTATGGCTAGGTTTTCTTTAGGTCTAGAGCTAGAGTTAAGGCTAGATTTAAAATTAGGTTTAGGTCTAGTGCTAATGGTAGGGTTTGGTTTAGGTATAAGGTTACCAGTAGGGCTAGTGTTAGGGTTTGGTTTAGGATTAGGATCAGGTTTAGACCTGGGGTTTGTGTTATGTTCAGAATGAGGGTCAAGCTTAGGGTTAGGGTATGGGATAGGGTTAGAGCTAGAATGAGATCTAGGGTTAGGACTATTAGTAGAGTTATTATTTGGTTAGCCTAAGAATTAGGGATAAGTCTAGGGTTACCATTAGGATTAGGGTTTTGCTTAGAGTAAGGGATACGGTTAGAGATAGGTTTAGGGCTAGAATTAGGGTTATGTTTAGGGTTAAAGCTATGTTTAGGGCTCAGATTAGGGCTAGTTTTTGTGTGATTTTTAAGGCTAGTGTTAGGGCAATGACTAATTTCTGGTCAAATTTAAGTGTTACGTTTAGGGAAAGGGTCAGGTTTAGAGCTAGGGGTATTTTTAGGGTCAGAGTCAGCCTTTGGTTTTGGGTTTGGGTTAGGTTAAGGTTTAGTTTTAGGGTTTGAATTAGCATTAAGGTTAGAAATAGGGTGAAGTTAATGGATAGGGTTAGGTTTAGGTTTCAGTTTAGGTTTAGGGTAATGGATATGTTTTGTTTTGTGATAGGTTTAGTCTTAGGCCTAGGGTTAGCATTAGCATTATAGTTATTTTAAGGTAATTTATAGGGTTAGACCTGGGGTTAGGGCTAGGGTTAAATTAGGATAAGGGCTAGAGTTAGGGTTAGGGTGAGGTTTAGGGTGAGGGTTAGAGTTAGTATTAGGTTTGGGGTATGGTTTAGGGTTTGACCTAGGTTTAGTGCTAAGGCTGAGGTTGATTTAGGGTTTGGTCTAGGGTTATGGTCATGGTTATGCTAAGGTTAGTGTTAGGGTTAGGGCTAGGTTTATAATTAGAGTTAGGGTAATAGGTTTAGATGTCAGGTTAGAGTTAGGTATAGGTTTAGGTTAGCATTAGGGTTAGGTTTAGGGTTTGGGTTAGGGTTTGAGCTACATTAGGGTTAGAATTAGCATTAGGTTCACTGTTAGTTCTAGGGTTAGGGTTACGCTTAGGGTTAGGGTTAGGGTAGTTTTATCTTTAGGTCTAGTGTTATCATTAGGGTTAAGTTTAGGATTAGATAATGGGTAGAGTTCAAGCTAGGGTTAGGGCTAGGGTTAAGGTTAGGATTAGGGCTAAGGTTAGGGTTAAGCCTTCATTTAGTTTTGGGGTTAGATTATGTTTAAGGGTTAGGGATTGAGCTAGTATTAGGGCTAGGGCAAGGGTTAGGGTTATAGTCAGGTCTATAGAGTAAGTGTTAGGATTAGGGCTACGGTTAGCATTAGGTTTAGGATTGTATTTAGGATAATTGATAGAGTTAGATCTAGGGTTTGGGCTATGGTTCTGGTTAGGATTAGGGCTAGGGTTAGGGTGAGGTTTTGGGTTTGGTTTAGGGTTATGTTTAGGGTAAGGTTAAGGGTTTGAGCTAGGGATAGGGCTAGGACGAGGGTTAGGGTTAGAGTTAGGGCTAGGTATAGGATTAGAGTTTTGCTTAGGGTTAGGTTTAGGGCTACAATTAGGGCTAGGTTTTGTGTGGGGTTTTGGGCTAGTGTTAGGTGTATTAGTAATTTAAGAGCTAGAGTTATGGTTATGGCTAGATTTAGGGTTCATGTAGTGTTGGGGTTAGTTTTTGGGTTAGGATAAGGTTTAGAGCTAGGATTATTTTTAGGGTAAGTGTCAAAGCTCAGGTTAGGATTAGGTTTAGGTTTAGGTCCAGATTGAGAACTAAGGTTAGGTCTAAGGGTAGAGTTAGTACTTGAGTTAGGTTAAGGGTTATTTTTAGGGCTAGGTCTAGGGTTATGGCTATATTTAGGATTAGGTTTAGGTCTAGGGCTAGAGTTAGTACTAGGTTTAAGTATAGGGTTACCAGTAGGGTTAGTGTTAAGTTTTAATAAGGGTTACAGTCAGGTTTAAACCTAGATTTAATGTTAGAGTCAGAATAAGGGTCAGGGTTAGGATTAGGTTTGGGTTAATTTTAGAGCTAGAATGAGGGCTAGGGTTAGGACTAGTAATAAAGTTAGGGTTTGTGGTAGGCTTAAGATTAGGGTTAGAACTAGGGTAGCAATAGGGTGAGGGTTTGGCTTAGGGTAAGGGATAGGGTTAGATCTAGGGTTAGGACTAGAGATAGGGTTAGGGTTAGTGCCAGGGTTAGGGTTAAAGCTAGGGTTAGGCCTTGGATTAGGGCTAGGTTTTGTGTTAGGTTTAGGGCTATGACTAATGTAGGAACTTGCATTATGATTAGGGCTAGTTTTAGGGTTAGGTTTAGGGTGAGGTCTAGTGTTAGGATTAGGTTTAGGTATAGGGTGATGTGTATAGCTAAGTTCAGTGTTAGGGTCAGAGTCAGGGTTATTATTAGTTCTAGGGTTAGGGTTAGGACTGAATTAGGGCTAGGGTTAGGGATAGGTGTAGGGTTAGGGTTTGGTTTAGGTTAAGGGTTAGGATCAGTGCTATTGCTCGGTTTTGCTTGAGGGCTAGGGGTAGGGTTAGAGCTAGTTTTTAAATTAGCGTTAGGTTTAGAGCTAGTGTTAGGGTATGGTTTAGGCTCATGTTTTGGGTTAGATTTAGAGTTAGGGTTAAATCTAGGTTACAGCTAGGGTTAGGGCTAGGGTGTGGGTTATCATAAGGGATAGGGTTAGAACTAGGGATGGAGCTAGGAGAGAGTTAGAGTTAGTCTTAGGGTTAGAGTTTGGTAGGATTAGGGTTAGGGCTTTAAAAGGGCTAGGATTAGAGCTAGGGTTAGTATTAAGGCTAAGCCTATATTCAGGGCTAGTGTTAGGGTTATGGTTATGGTTAGGCATGATGTTATAGCTAGGTTTAGAACTAGGGTGAGGGTTAAAATTAGGGTTAGGGCTAATGTTAGTTCTAGGATTATGGTTAAAGATAGTTTTAGGGTTAGGATTATTGCTAGGTATAGTGTAAGGGTTAGGTTAAGTATTAGGATGAGGTTTAGACCTAGGGGCATTATTAGGGTAAGGTACAGTGTTCCAGGTTGGATTAGGTTAATGTTTAAGGTTAGGGCTAAAATTAGCATTAGGGTTAATGTTAGGATTAGGTTCATGGATATGGTTAGGTTTAGGGTTCAGGTTAGTTTTATTGTAATGGATAGGTTTAGGTTTAGGAATAGGGTTAGGATTATCCTAGGCTTAGCATTAGGTTAAGGTTAGGGTTAGAGTAAGGTTAATGGATAGAATTAGAGCTAGGGTTAAGGCTAGGGTTACGGTTAGAATTAGGGAGAGGGTCAGGGTTAGGTTTTGGGTTATTGCAAGGGTTAGGGTTAGCGTTAGATTTAAGGTAAGGGTTAGGGTTAGGGTTATGGCTATTGTTAGTGTTAAATCTTGTGTTAGGGCTCTGATTAGGATAGGTTTTGCATTAGGTTAGCAGTAGGGTTATGGCTATAGCTAACATAAGAACTAGGGCTAGTTTTAGGATTAGGGTAATGGCTAGGTCTAGTGTTAGGGTTCAGTTTAGGTTTTGGGTGATGTTTAGAGCTAGGGGTAGTGTAGGGTCAGAGTCAGGGTTATGGTTAGTTGTAAGGTCAGGGATAAGACTTGAATTAGAACTAGGTTTATGGCTATGTGTAGGCTTAGGGTTTGGTTTAGGTTAAATGTTAGGGTTAAGGCTATAGTTCTGTTTTGTTGTAGGGCTTGGGCTAGGTTAGGGTTAGTTTTAGGATTTACATTAGTGTTACAGCTTGTGTTAGTGAGATATTTAGGTTTAGGGTTACATTTAGAGTTAGGGTTAGATGTAGGATTAGGGCTAGGGCTTGGGTTAGGGCTAAGGTTAGGGCAATTTTTAGAGATATGATAAGGGTTGGGGTTAGAACTAGGAATAGGACTAGGGCGAGAGTTAGAGTTAGTTCTAGGGCTAGGGTTAGGTTAGGTTTAGGGCTAAATTAGGGCTAGGAGTAGGTCTAGGGTTTGTGTTAGGGTTAGGCCTATTTTTAGGCTTAGGGATAGGGTTAGGTTTAGGGGAAGGGATGGGATAATAGCTAGTTTAAGGGCTAGGTTGGAGGTTAGAATTACGGTTAGGACTAGGATTATGTTTTGGGTTAGTAATAAGGCTAGGTTTAGGGCTAGTCTGAGGGCTAGGGTTTGTTTTAGCATTATGGCAAGAATTAATGCTAGGGCTAGTGTCAGGTCTAGGGTTATAGTTAGGGATAGACTGAGGGTAAGATTTATGGCTAGGTCTTATGGTAAGGGTTAGGTTTAGGGTAAGGGTCAGGTTTAGACCTAGGGTTATTATTAGGGTTAGATTCAGGTTTCAGGTTTGGGTTAAGTTAGGGTTTAGAGTTAGGGCTCAAATTAGCATTAGGTTTAGGGATATGGTAATGGTATGGCTAGGTTTAGGGTTCAGATTAGGTGTAAGTTAATTGATAGGGTTAGAGTTAGTGGAAGAGTTAGGTTTAGGCCTAGGATTAGTATTAGGGTAAGGGTTGTGTTTAGGGTAATGGGTAGGGTTATAACTAGGATTAGGGCTAGGGTTATGGTTAGTATTAGGGCTAGAGTTAGGTTTAGGGTTCAGGTTTGGCCTAGGGGTAGCTTTAGGTTTAGGTTTAGGGTACAGTTTAGGGTTTGAGCTAGGGTTAGCGCTAGGGTGAATGTTAGGTTTATGTCAAGGTTATAGCTATGGTTAGGGAAAAGGTTAGTGCTAGGATTAGGGCTAGGGTTATCATTAGGTTTAGAGTATTGGATAGGGTTTGATGTCAGGTTAGGGTGAAAGTTATGATTAGGTTTCAGCTTAGGTTTGTGTTAGTGATAGGTGTAGGGTTAGGTTTAGGGTTTGAGCTACAGTTAGGTTTATGGCAAACTTTAGGTTTATGGCTATGTCTAGGGTTAGAGTTAGGGTAGACTTAGGTTTAGGGCTAGGGTTATCATTAAAATTAAGGTTAGGGTTAGGGTAATGGATAGGGTTATTGCTAGGGTTATGGCGAGGGTTAAGGGTAGGATTAGGGCTAGGGTTAATGTTAGGGTTAGGTTTAGGTCAAGGGTTAGTGTTAGGGTTAGGTTAGGTTTAATGGTTGGGGATTGAGCTAGGATTTGCACTATGACGAGGTTTAGGGTTAGAGTCAGGGTAAGGGTCAGGGCTTGGGTTAGCATTAGGGTTCGGGTTATGGTTAGGGTAATGGACAGAGTTAGAGGTAGGGTTTGGCTTATGGTTATGGCTAGTTTTAGCGTTAGTGATATGGCTAGGTCTAGTTTAGGGTTAGGTTTTTGTTTAGGAAAAGGTTTCAAGCTAGAGTTTGTGTTAGGGTAAGGGTCAGTGTTCTGGTTATGGTTAGGTTTATGATTAGGTCCAACATTAGGACTAGGGTTAGGTCTAGGGGTAGGGTTAGTGTTTGGGTTAGGTTAAGGGTTATTGTTAGGGTTAGGGCTAGGTTTTTGTTTAGGGCTAGGCCTAGAGTTATTGCTAGATGAAGGATTAGGTGTAGGTCCAGGTCTAGGGTTAGGTATAGGTATAGGGTTACAGGTAGCGTCAATGTTACAGGTTGGTTTAGGGATAGGGTCATGTCTAAACATACAGTAGTGTTAGGGTCAGAATAAGGGTCAGGGTTAGATTTAGGGTTTTGGATAGGGATAGAGCTAGATTGAGGGCTAGTGTTAGGACTAGTAATAGAGTTAGGGTTTGAGTTAGGCTAAGGATTAGGTTTAGGACTAGGGTAGCTTTAGGGTTAGAGTTTGGCTTAGAATAAGGGATACGATTAGCACTAGGGTTAGGGCTAGGGTAAGGGCTAAGTTTAGGATTAGGGTTAGGGTTAGGGTTAGGGCTAGATTTAGAGTTAAATCTAGCATTAGGGCTCAAATTAGGGCTAGGTTTTGTGTTAGCTCTAGGTCTACAGCTAATGTAAGAACTAGGGTTACAAATAGGGCTAGTTTTAGGGTTATTGTTATGTCTAGGTTTAGTATTATGTTAGGTTTAGGGTTAGGGTTATGTTTAGGGTATTGGATAGTTTAGGGTTAGGGAATGTGTTATATTTAGGCCGAGGATGAGCATTAGGGTTAGTGTTCAGGTTAGTGTAATGGATAGGGTTAGAGCTAGGGCTAGGGCTAGGATTATGGTTAGGGTTAGGGCTAAGGTTAGGGTTAGGTTTAGGGTTAGTGTAAGGATTAAATTTAGGGTTAGGTTTAGGTTAATTGTTAGAGCTACATTTCAGGTTAGAGATAGGGTTAAAGCTAGGGTTTGGGCTCAGATTAGGGCTAAGTTTTGGGTTTCGTTAGGGCTATTGTTAGGCATATGGCTAATATAAGAACTAGGGTTATGATTAGGGCTAATTTTAGGGTTACATTAGGGCTAAGTCTAGTTTTAGTGTTAGGTTTAAGTTTAGAGAGATGTTTTGAGCTTGGGTTAGTTTTAGGTTCAGAGTTAGGGTCAGGGTTAGTTTAAGTTAGTAAAAGGACTCGAATTAGGGGTAGGCTTAGGGCTAGATATTGGGTAAGGATTTGGTTTAGGTTAAGATTTATGGTTAGTGCTATAGCTTGGTTATGTTGTAGGGCTAAGGCTAAAGTTAAGGGTAGTTTTACAATTAACGTTAGTGTTATTGCTAATTATAGGGTGACTTTAAACTTAGGGGTACATTTAGAGTTATGGTTAATTCTAGGTTTAGGGCTATGGCTAGGGTTAGGGCTAACTTTATGTCTAGTGTTTGGGTTATGGTAAGGGGTTGGGTTACAACTAGAAATAGGGATAGACGAGAGTTAGATTTAGTCTTAAGGCTAGATTTAGGGTTAGGGTTTGGGCTAAACTAGGCCTAGCAATAGGTCTAGGATTAGTGTTAGGGTTAGGCCCAACATTAGGGCTATGTTTAGGGTTAGGTTTGGGGTTAGGTTTACGTGAAGAGATGGGGTTATAGCTAGGTTTAGGGCTAGGGAGATGATTAGAATTAGGTTTAGGAATACGGTTAGGATGGGGTTAGGATTAAGGCTAGATTTGGTGTTAGGATGAGGGCTAGAGTTTTTGTTAGTGTTAGCGCAAATTTTAGGTATAGGGATAATGTCAGGTTTAGGGTTATGGCTAGGGATAGTTATAGGGTTAGGTTCATGTCTTGGTCTTGTATAAGGGATAGGTTTAGGGTAAGGATCAGGTTTATAATTAGGTGTTTTAGGGTCAGTGTAAGGTTTTGGTTATGGGTTAGGTTAAGTTTTAGTGTTAGGGCTAAAATTAGTGTTAGGGTTAGAGTTAGGTTTGGAGTAATGGAAAGGTTTAGGTTTAGGATTCAGGTAAAGATTAGGGTAATGGGTATGGTTAAGGTTAGTGATAGGGTTAGCATTAGGCCTAGGGTTAGCATTTGGGTTATGGTTATTGTTAGGGCAATGGATAGTGTTAGAACTAGGGTTAGGGCTAGGGTTTTGGTTAGGATTAGGGCTAGAGTTTTGGTTACGTTTAGGGCTAGAGTTATGGTTATCGTTAGGGCTAGGGCTAGTGTTAGGTTTTGGGTTAGGTTTAGGGTACGGGTTAGGTTTTGAGCTAGGGTTAGTGCTAGGGTGAGAATTAGTTTTACTGTTAGGTCTAGGGTTAGATTTATGGTTAAGGTTAGGGTTAGTGTTAGGGTTAGGGCTAAGGTTACCTTTAGAGTTAGGTTAATGAATACGGTTAGATGTTGAGTTAGGGTTAGGTGTAGTTTTAAGTTTAGGGTTAGTGTTAGGGTTAATGCTAAGGTTATCTTTAGAATTAGTTTAATGGATAGGGTTGGATGTCTGGTTAGGGGTAGGGCTAGTTTAGGTTCATGGTTAGTGTTAGGGTTTGGGCTAGGGTTGGGGTTAGAGTATAGTTTAGGTTTTTTTCTAGGGTTAGGGCTATGATGAGGGTTAGGTTTAGAATTAGGTCTTGGATTAGGTTACAGTTAGGGATAGAGCTAGGGTTATCATTAGGTTTAGGGTTAGGTTTATGGTTATGGATAATTTTAGAGATTGTATTAGGGCTAGTATTAACATTATGATTAGGGCTAGGCTTAGCCTTAGGTTCAGGGATAGGGCTAGGTTTATATTTAGGGTTAGGGTTAGGGTTTTATCTAGGGTTAGGTCTAAGGTGCATGTTAGGGTTAGCTTGAGGGATAGGGTTAGGGTTAGGGTTATGCTTAGGGCTAGGTTTAGGCCTAGGATTAGGGATAGGTTTTGTGTTAGGTTTAGAGCTAGGGTTAGTGTTAAGGGTATGTAAGGGCTAGGCTTATGGTTAGGGCTATGTCTAGGTCTAGTGTTAGGTTTAGGTTTTGGTTAGGGTCAGTTTTAAAGCTAAGGTTAGTTTTAGTGTCAGGATCTGTGTTTGGATTAGGGTTAGGGTTAAGTTTAGAGCCTAAATTAGGATTGGATAGGTCTAGAGATAGGGTTAGTGTTTGGGTTAGGTTAAGGGTTATCATTAGGGCTATGGCTAGGTTTTTGTTTATGTCTTGGGTGAGAGATATGGCTATATTTAGGATTAGGTTTATATCTAGGGCTAGTTTTAGGGTTAGGTTTAGGTATAGGTTTATGGGTAGGGCTAGTATTAGGGTTTGGTTTAGAATTAGGGTCAGAATAAGGTCAGGGTTAGGGTTAGTGTTTGGTTATGGTTATAACTAGAATGATGGCTAGGGTTAGGACTACTTTTAGAGTTAGGATTTGTATTAGCCTAAGGATTAGTGTTAGGACTAGGTTTAGCATTAGGGTTAGGGTTTGACTTAGGGTAAAGGATAAGATTAGTGCTAGGATTAGTATTAGTGCTAATGTTAGGCTTAGGTTTAGGTATAGGTTTATTGCTAGTGCTAGTGTTAGGGTTCAGTTTAGGGTTAGGGTCAGGCTTAGACCTGTGATTACAGTTAGGGTCAGAATAAGTGTCAGATTTGGGTTAAGGTTAGAGCTAGAATGAGGGCTAGGGTTAGGAGTAGTAATAGGATTACTGTTTGGGTTAAACTAAGGATTAGGGTTAAGACTAGTGTTAGCATTAGGGTTAGGGTTAACTTAGGGTAAGGTATAGGGATAGAGCTAGGGTTAGGGCTACATTTAGGTTTAGGGTTAGGGCTATTGTTAGGGTTAGATTTAGGGTTAATGCTAGGGTTAGGTCTTGGTTTAGGGCTAGGTTTTGGTTAGAGTTAGGGCTAGGTTTAAAGTTATGGCCAATGTATGGACTAATGTTAGGATTTGGGCTAGTTATAGGATTAGGGTTAGGACTAGATCTATTGTTAAGGTTAGGTTTAGGGTTAGGGTGATGTTTAGAGCTAGGGTTAGTGTAAGCGTCAAAATCAAGGTCAGGGTAAGTTTTAGGGTTAGGTTTGGGACTCAGATTAGGCTAGGGTTAGGTCTAGGTGTAGGGTTAGGTATTTGTTTAGGTTAAGTTTTAAAGTTAGAGCTATGGCTCAGTTTTGTTTTAAAGCTAGGACTATGTTTAAGGCTAATTTTTGGATTAGAGTTAGGTTTAGAGCTAGTGTTAGGGTTAGTTTTAGGCTTAGGGTTAGAGTTAGATTCAGAGTTAGGATTAAATCTATGGTTAGGTCTAGGTCTAAGGATAGAGCTAAAGTTAGATCTAGGTTTATTGCTCGGATTAGGGTTAATGTAAGGGATTGGGTTAGAGCTAGGTTTAGGGCTAGGAAAGTGAGAGTTACTCTTAGGGCTAGGCTTAGGGTTTGGGTTAGGTATAGGGCTTAATTAGAGCTAGGAATAGGGCTAGGTTTACGGTTATGTTTAGGCCTTGAGTTAGTTTTAGGCTTAGAGTTAGGTTTAGTTTAAGCAATGGGGTTAGAGCTAGGTGTAGGGCTAGAGTGAAGGTTAGAATTAGGGTTAGGGCTAGGGTTTCCTTAGAGTTATGATTCAGGCTAGGTTTAGGGCTAGAATAAGGGCTAGGGTGTTAGGGATAGGGCTAGAATTAGTGTTAGGTCGAATGTCAGTTCTAGGGTTAGAGTTCAGGTGCATTTTAGGGTTAGGTTTATGGCTATGTTTAGTATAAGTGTTAGGTTTAGGGTTAGGGTCAAATTTAGAGCCAGGGATATTATTAGGGTCACTGTCAGGTTTAGGGTTTCATTTAGGTTAGGGTTTAGGTTTAGGGCTTGAATTAGCATTAGGGTTTGAATTAGGCTAATGAGAGGGTTAGGTTTAGGGTTCAGGATAGGTTTAGCATAATGGATAGGGTTATGGTTAGGGATAGGGTTAGAATTAGGCCTATAGTTAGCATTAGAATTAGGGTTATGTTTAGAGTAATTGATAGGGCTAGGGTTAGGGCTATAGTTAATGTATGAACTAGTGTTACAATTTTGCTAGTTTTAGGGTTAGGGTTAGGGCTAGGACTAGTGTTATTGTTAGGTTTACGGTTAGGGTGATGTTTAGAGCAAGGGTTATTGTTAGGGTCAGTGTGAGGGTAAGGGTTAGTTTTAGGGTTATGTTTAGGATTCAAATTAAGGCTAAAGTTAGAGCTAGGTGTAGGGTTAGGCTTTGGTTTAGGTTAAGGGTTAGCGTTAGGGCTATGGCTCGGTTTTGTTTTAGGGATAGGGATAGGGCTAGGTTTAGGGCTAGATTTTGGTTTAGCATCAGGGTTAGAGCTAGTGTTAGGGTGAGGTTTAGGCTTAGGGTTAGGGTTAAATTTAGAGTTAGGCTTATATCTTGGGTTAGAGCTAGGGATAGAGATATGGCTAGGGTTAGGGTTATGTAAGTATTATGGTTAGAACTAGGGATATGGCTAGGGTGACAATTAGAGTTAGAGGTTTAGGGTTAGGATTAGGTTTAGGGATAAATTAGTGCTAAGATTAGGGTTAGGGTTAGTGTTAGCATTAGGCCTAGGGTTTGGCCTAGGGTTAGGGTTAGCATTGGGGTTAGGGTTAAGTTTAGGGGAATGGGTGGGGTTATAGCTAGGTTTAGATGTAGGATTAGTGTTAGAGTTAGTCCCAGATTTGGGCTAGGGTTACGGTTAACATTGGGGATAGGGTTATGTTTAGGGGAATGGGTGGGGTTATAGCTAGGTTTAGGGCTAGATTGAGGGTTAAAATTAGGATTTGGCCTAGGGTTATGGTTCTTATAGGATTAAGGCTAGGATTAGGGCTAGGATGAGGGGTAGGTTTTTTATAGGGTTATGGCTAGGACTCAGGCTAGGGCTAATATCAGGTCTAGGGTTATGGTTAAGGATAGTTTAGTGTTATGTTATGGCTAGGTCTAGTGTAAGTGTTAGTTTTAGGTTAAAGGTCAGCTTTAGAGCTAGGGTTATTATTAGGGTTAGGGTCAGGGTTGGCATTTGGTTTAAGTTAAGTTTTAGGGTTAGGGCTCAAATTAGCATTTGGGTTAGGTTTAGAGTTAGGGTAATGGATAGGGTTTAGTTTAGGTTTCAGTTAAAGTTTAGGGTAAGGGATTTGTTAGATTTAGTGAACGGGTTAGGGTAAGCATTAGGGTTAGGGTTATGTTTAGTGTAATAAATAGGTTTAGAGCTAATGTTAGGGCTAGGTTATTGTTTGGATTAAGTCTAGGATTAAGGTTAGGTTTAGGGATAGGGATAGGGTTCAGTTTAGGATAAGTGTTAGGGTTAGGTTAAGTGTTAGGTTTAGGGCTAGGGTTAGGGTTAGGTTAGGGTAAGGTTTTAGTGTTTGAGCTAGGGTTAGGGCTAGGACGAGTGTTAGGTTTAGGTTTATGTCTAGGTTTAGTTTTATGGTTAGAGTTAGGTTTAGTGTTAGAGATAGGGTTTTAATTAGGGTTAGTGGTAGGGATAGGGTAATGATTATGGTTAGAGCTAATATTTGGACTAGGGTTAATGTTAGGATTAGGGCTAGGGATAGGGTTAGGTTTTAGGGTAGGGCTAGGGTTATGTTTAGTGTAAGGGTTAGGCTTTGAGCTAGAGTTAGGTCTAAGGCGAGGGTTAGGTTTACGGTTAGGGTTAGGGCTAGGGTTAGGCTTAGGTTTAAGCTTAGAGCTAAGTTTAGGCCTAAGATTAGGGCTAGGTTTTGTGTTAGGTTTAGGGCTATAGTTAGTACTATGGGTAATATAAGAGCTAGGGTTGTGTTTAGGACTAGTTTTAGGGTTAGGGTTATGTATAGGTCTAGTTTAAATCTAGGTTTAGTGTTAGAATCAGGTGTAAATCAGTGTTAGTCAGGTTTAAAGTTAGGTTTATTGTTAGAATCAGGGTCAGTGTTTGGGATAGGATTAGGGTTAGGGTTAGAGCCAGAATTAGGACAAAGTTTAGGTCTAGGGGTAGGGTAAGTGTTTGATTTAGGTTAAGGATTATTGTTAGGGCTAGTGCTAGGATTTTGTTTAGGTCACGGCTACAGTTGTAGTTATATTTAGGATTAGCTTTGGGTCTAGGTCTAGTGTCAGGCTTAAGTATAGGTATAAGATTACTGGTAGGTCTAGTGTTAGGGTTTGGTTTAGGTATAGGGTCAGGTTTAGACCTAGGGTTACTGTTAGAATCAGATGAGACTCCAGGTTAGGATTAGAACTAGAATGAGGGCTAGGGTTAAGAGTAGTAATACAGTTAGACTTTAAGTTAAGCTGAGGATTAGGGTTAGGACTATGGTTAGCATTTGGGTTAGGGTTTGGCTTAGGGTAAGGGTTACGTTAGAGCTAGGGTTAGGGTTAGGTTTAGGGCTAATGTTAGGGTTAAGTTTAGGTTTAAAGCTAGAGTTAGAGCTTGGATTGGGGTAGGATTTGTGTTAGAGTTAGGGCTAGGTTTAGGACAACTACTAATGTACTAACTAGGTTTATGATTAAGGCTAGTTTTAATATTAGGGTTAAAGCTAGGTCTAGTTTTAGAGTTAATTTTATGTTAGGGTGATGTTTAGAGATAGGATTAGTGTTAATGTCAGCTTCATGGTCAGGGTTAATTTTAGAGGTAGGAACAGGGCTAGCTGTATGGTTAGGGTTTCGTTTAGGTTAAGGGTTAGTGTTAGGGTTATGGATTGGTTTTGTTTTATGTCTAGGTGTAGGAATAGGGCAAGTTTTAGGAATAATGTTATGGTTAAGGGTAGTGTTAGGGTTTAGTTTAGGCTTATGTTTACAGTTAAATTAAGAGTTAGGTCTAGATTTAGAGTTAGGTTTAGATATAGGGTCATGGTCACATTAACGTTTGGGTTCGGTTAAGGTTAAGGGTTAGGGCTCTAATTAGCATTAGGGTTAGGGTTATGGTTAGGGTAATAAATATTGTTAGGTTTAGGGTTCAGGTTAGGTTTAGGGTAATGGATAAAGTTAGGGTTAGAGATAGGGTTAAGGCTATCCTAGGGTTAGCTTTAGGTTTACGGTTATGGTTAGGGAATGGATATGGTTAGAGCTAGGGTTAGAGCTAGGATTATGGTTAGGATTAAGGCTAGGGTGAGATTTAGGTTTAGGGCAAGTTTTAGTGTTAGGGTTAGGTTTAGGGTAATGGTTAGGGCTAGATTTACGGTTAGGGTTAAAACTAACCATAGATCTCAAATTGGGGCTAGGTTTTGGGTTAGGCTAGGGCTAGGATTAGGGCTAACACAAATGTAAGAATTAGGGTTATGATTAGAGCTACTTTTAGGGTTAGGGTTAGGGCTACATCTAGTTTTAAGGTTAGGTATATTTTTAGGGTGATCTGAGAGCTAGAGTTATTGCTAGGGTCAGAGTCAGGGTCAAGGTTAGGTTTAGGGTTAGAGCATGACTGGAATTAGGGCTAGGGTTAGGGATAGGTGTAGGGTTAGGTTTTGGTTTAGGTTAAGTGTTACAGTTAGGGATGTGGCTCAGTTTTGATTAGGGCTAGGACTAGGTTAGGGCTAGATTTAGGATTAGTGCTAGTGTTAGGGCTAATTTCAGTCATAGGTTTACACTTAAGTTTGGGGTTAGATTTAGAGTTATGGTTATATCTAGGGTTAGTAGTAGGGCTAGGTTTAGGGCTAAGGGTAGAGTAAGTGTTAAGGTTATGGTAAGGGATAGGGTTAGAACTAGGAATAGGGCTAGGGTGACAGAGTTAGTCTTAGTGCTAGTGATAGGGTTAGGGTTAGGGCTAAATTAAGGCTAGGATCAGATCTAGGATTAGTGTAAGGGTTAAGTCTAGGGTTAGGGTTAGGTTTAGATTTAGTGGAAGGGATGGGGTTATATCTAGGTTCAGAAATGGGGCAAGAGATAAAATTAGGAATAGTGCTAGAGTTAGGGTTCAGGTTAGGATTCAGGCTAGGTTTAGGGCTAGGATGAGGGCTAGGGTTTGTGTTAGGTTTATGGCAAGAATTAGGGCTAGGGCTAATATCAGGTCTAGTGTTATGGTTAGGGATAGTTTTCAGGTAAGGTTTATGTCTATGTCTAGTGTCAGAGTTAGTTTAGAGTAAGGTTCAGGTATAGACCTAAGGGTATTATAATGGTCAGGGTCAGGTTTTGGGTTAGGTTGAGGTTTAGGGTTAGGGCTCCCATTATTGCTAGGGTTACAGTTAGGGTTATGGTAATGGATAGGGTTAGTTTTAGGCTTCAGGTTAGGTTTAGTGTTCAGGTTAGGTTTAGGTTCATAAATAGAGTTAGGGTTAGGCCTAGGGTTAGTATGAGGTTTATGGTTATCATTAGAGTAATGGATAGGGTTAGAGCTAGGGTTTGGGCTAGGGTTATGTTTAGGATTAGGGTAGGGTTAGGGTTAAATCTAGGGTTAGGGTTAGGGTTAGGTTTAGGGTACTGGTTAGAGTTTGAGCTAGGATTAGTGCTAAATCTAGGGTTAGGTTTAGGGTTAGGTCTAGGGTTAGTGTTAGTATTAGGGTTAGGGCTAGGGTTATCATTAGGTGTAGGGTAATGAACAGGTTTAGATGTTGGATTAGGGTTAGGGTTAGGTTTAGTTTTAGAAAAAGAGTTAGTGTTAGGTTTAGCTTAACTTTTGGGTTTGAGCTAGGGTTAGGACTATGGCAAGGGTTAGGTTTACGGTAAGGTCTAGGGTTAGGTTTACACTTATGGTTAGAGTATTTTAGGGTTAGGGCTAGGGTTATCATGAGGTTTTTGGTTAGGGTTTGGGTAATGGGTGGGGTTAGAACTAGGGTTAAGGCTAGGGTTAAATTTAGGAATAGGGCTAGGGTCAGGGTTAGGATTAGGCTTAGGGTTTTTTACGGTTAGATTAAGGGTATGGGTAGGGATTGATTAAGTGTTAGGGCTAGGTTGAGGGTTTAGGTTAGAATCAGAGCAAGGGATAGAAGTAGTGCTAGGGTTAAGGCTAGGGGTAGCTTTATGTTTAGGGTTATGGTTAGGATAATGGATAGATTTAGAGCTACAGTTTGGGCTATGGTTATGTTTAGGATTAGGGCTAGGATTAGGGTTAGGGTTTGGGCAAGGGTTTGTTTAGGGTTAGGGTTAGGGTTTGTGCTAGAGTTAGAGCTAGGGCTAGAACGAGGGTTAGGTTCAGTGTTAGGTCTAGGAATACGATTATGGTAGGTTAAGGGTTAGGGGTAGGGTTATCATTAGGGTTAGGATAAGGTTTAAGGTAATGGATATGGCTAGATGTAGGTTTGGGTTTATGGTTAGGGTTAGGGTTAGATTTAGTTTTAGGGTTAAGGTTAAGGTATGGTTAGGTTAAGGTTTATGGTTTGTGTTAGGGATTGAGCTATGGTTAGGGCTATGTTGAGTTTTAGGTTTACGGTTAGGTCTAGGGTTAGTTTTTTTGGTTAGGGATATGGTTAGGTTTAGGGTTATGGCTAGAGTTACCAATAGGGTTAGGGTTAGGGTTAGGGTTAGGGTAATGGGTAGGTTTAGAGCTAGGTTTAGGGATAAGATTAAGTTTAGGGTTAGGGCTAGGGTTAGGGTTAAAGTTAGGGATAGGTCTAAGTATGTATTTAGGGTAAGGTTTAGGCATTGACTAAGTTTAGACTAAGGCTAAGGTTGGGGTTGGATTAGGTCTATGGTTAGGGTTAGGGTTACGCTTAGGGCTAGGTTTAGGGCTAGGATTCGCCCTAGGTTTTGTGTTAGGTTAAGGCATAAGGTTAGGGCTATGGGTAATGTAAGAGCTACGATTATTATTAGGGCTATTTGTAGGGTTAGCATTATGGCTAAGTCTAGTATTAGTGTTAGGTTTTCAGTTAGGGTCAGGTTTAGAGATAGCTTAGTTTTAAATGCAAGGTCAGTGTTCTGGTTAGAGTTAGAGTTAAGGTTAAAGCCAGAATTAAGACTAGGTTTATGTCTAGGGGTAGGGTTCGTCTTTGTGTTACGTTAAGGGTTATTATTATGGCTAGGGCTAGGTTTTTGTTTAGGCCTAGGGCTAGAGTTCAGGCTATATTTGGGATTAGGTTTAGGTCTAGGGATAGGGGTAGGGTCAGGTTTAGATATAAGGTTACTGGTAGAGATAGTGTTAGGGTTTGGTCTTGGGTTAGGGTCAGGTTTAGACCTAGGGTTAATGTTATGATCAGAATAAAGTTCAGGGTTAGGGTTAAGGTTTGGGATAGGGTTAGAGCTAGAATGAGGGCTAGGGTTAGGACTATTAATAGGGTTAGGGTTTTGATTAGGCTAAGGATTAGGGATAGGTCTAGGGTTACCATTAGGATTATGGTTTTGCTTATGATTAGTGATAGGGTTAGAACTTGTGTTAGGGGTAGGGTTTTGGTTAGGGTAAGGTATGATGTTACAGCTAGGTTTAGAGCTAAGGTGAGCATTAAAATTAGGGTTATGGATAGGGTTAAGTGTAGGGTTAGGATTAAAGCTAGGGTTAGGCCTAGGGTTAGGGCTAGGGATTGTGTTAGGTTTAGGGATAGCATTAGGGCTAGGGCTAATGTCAGGTATAGGATTGTGGTAAGTGACAGTTTTGGGGATAGATTTATGGCTAGGTATAGTATAAGGGCTAGGATGAGGGTTAGGGTCACCTTTAGAGGTGGGGGTATTATTATGGTCAGGGTCAGAGTTAGGGTTTGCTTTAGGTTAAGGTTTAGGATTAGAGCTCAATTTAGCATTAGGGTTAAGATTAGTGTTAGGGTTATGATATGTTTAGGGTTAGGGTTCAGGTTATGTTTATGGTAATGGATAGGTTAGGGTTATGTATAGTGCTAGGGTCAGACTGAGGGTTAGCATTAGGTTTAGGGTTAGACTTAGAGTAATGGATAGTATTACAGCTAGGGTTAGGGCTAGGGTTATGGTTAGAGTTAGGGCTAGGTGTAGGGTTAGTGCAAGGATTCAAGGTAGGGTTAGGTTTAGGGTAAGGGTTAGGGCTAGGTTTAGAATTAGAGTTAGGGTTAAAGCTAGGGTTGTGTCTCCAATTAGGGCTAGGATTTGGGTTACCTTAGGTCTCTTGTTAGGGATACAGCTAATGTAAGAACTCGGATTACAATTAGGTCTAGTTTTACGGTTATTTGGGGCTAAGTCTAGTTTTATAATTAAGTTTAGATTTAGAGTGATGTATTGAACTAGAGTTAATGGTAATATCAGAGTCAGGGTCAGCGTTAGTTTTAGGGTTAGGGATAGGACTTGAATTTGGGTAGGCTTATGGATAAATGTAGGGTTAGGATTTGGTTTAGGTTAAGGGTTAGGTTTAGTACTATGGCTCTGTTTTGTTTTAGGGCTAAGGCTAAATTTAAGGATAGTTTTACAATTAGTGTTAGTGTTATTGCTAGTGTTATGGTGAGTTTAGGCTTAGGGGTACATTTAGAGTTATGGTTAACTCTAGGATTAGGGCTATGGCTAGTGTTAGAGTCAAAGTTAGGGCTAGTGTTTGGGTTATGGTAAGGGATAGGGTTAGAACTAGGAATAGGGCTAGGGCAAGAGTTAGAGTTAGTATTAGGGCTAGGGTTAGGGTTAGGGTTAGGGCTAAATTAAGGGTAGGAATAGGTCTAGGATTAGTGTTAGGCTTAGACCTAGGATTAGGGCTACATTTAATACTAGGTTTACTGTTAGATTTGGGGAAGGGATGCCATTTGTTTGATTTCCACCCCAATTTCCATTTACCCATATAGGTCATAAGGAAATGAAACCTTAAAATACAAAGTGTAAATGATAGTGAACCATTTAATTGAGAAGACCATATGTTGGGATCATACCAAGGCTAGATAAAAGATGACTCCTGCCCAGTATCAAATAAATTTGAACAAAACTAACTCTCACCCTAATATTACCTCTAACCCTAGCCCTAGCCCTAACCCTAACCCTAATGTGATTAGAAAACCAGTGATCCTAGTATTTCTGCACTTGTGGAGCCTTGTGGGGCAAGCTAAGTGATGAATCCTATGCAGCATCAAACAAATATGACCAAATAATAATGGGAGGTATTTCAGTACATGCATAGTTCCCTGTTTTCTCCCAAAGGGCTCTCAGATAAAGTTGTTTTTGCATGCTTAAACTTAGGCCTACTTTCACAAGGAACATAGCAGAGTCCCTAGAGAGAACTGATGAAGTGTGTGAAGTTTCAAGCAGCTAGCACAAACCCTGTTCGATTTTTAGCTTCATTAACTTACCCGTATAGGTCAAAGTGAAGTCAAATCTTAAATACAAACTGTTCCTGACAGCAAACATGTGAATTGAGAAGGCCTAAACCTGGGTAACAGAGTAAATCTAGCTAAAAGATAAGTCCTGCCAAGTTTCAAAGAATTTTGAATTAAACTAACTCTAACCCTAAAACTAGCTCTAACCCTAGCCCTTCCCTTAACCCTAACTTTTTAAATGGGACATTTGACCTTAGAAATCCCAGACGTGGGCAGCCTAGTGGGGCAAGCTAAGGAATGAATGCTGCTCAATATCTAAGAAATCTTACCAAATAGTTGATGGAGTATTTCAGTACATGCATATTTCCCTGTTTTCTCCTAAAGGACTCTCAGACTAAAATTATTTTTACATGCTTCAGCTTAGGCCTACTTTCACAAGAACAAACCATAGATTTCCCACAGAAACTTGATGTAGTGTGAAGTTTCAAGCAGCTAGCACCAAAACTCTTTGATTTCCAGCTCCATTTCCATTTACCATAATAGGACAAAATGAACTGAAACTTTAAAATATAAAATGTTCCTTACAGTGAACCATTGAACCTAGGAAGACCAAACATGGGAAATATAGTAAGGATAGGAAAAAATGAATTCTGCCCAGTATCAAAGAAATTTGAACAAACCTAACTCTAACCCTAATACTAGCTCTAACACTAGCCCTAACACTAACCTTAACAAAAACCCTAACCTGTCTAAAAAAACTGTTGATCCTAGAAGTCCCAAACTTGGGGAGCCTAGTAGGCTAAACTATCAGATGAATCCTATGCAGTGTCAAAGAATTATGACCAAATGATTGAGGTGGAATTTCAGTTCATGCATATTTCACTGTTTTCTGCTAAAGTGCTCTTGAATAAAGTTGTTTTTACCATCTTCATCTTAGGGACACTTTCACAAGGAACAAATCAGAGAGTGCCCTCAGAGAACTAATTCAGTGTTTGAAGTTTTAAGCAGATAGCACCAACCCGGTTTGATTTCAACCTCCATTTTTATTTCCCTATATAGGTCAATATGAAGTGAAACCTTAAAATACAGAGTGCTCCTGATAGTGAACCATTGAAATGAGAAGGCCCAAACCTAGGGAGCATATTAAGGCTAGGTAAAAGATGACTCCTTCCAAGTTTCAAAGAAATTTGAACAAAACTAACCCTCATCATAACACTACATCTTACCCTAGCCCTAACCCTAAACCTAACACTAACCATAACTGGATTAGAGAACCATTGATCCTAGAAGTCCCACTCTTGGAGCACCTTGTGGAGCAAGCTAAATGATGAATCCTACGCAGTATCAAACAAATCTGACAAAATATTTATGGGAGGAATTTCAGTGCATGCATATTTCCATGCTTTCTCCTAAAGGGCTCTCAGATAAAGTTGTTTTTGCATTCTTCAGCTTAGGCCTACACTCACAAGGAACATACCAGAATGTCCTCAGAGAGAATTGAGGCTGTATGTGCAGTTTCAAGCAGCTAGCATAAACCCTGTTTGATTTTAATGTCTATTTCCATTTACTCATATAGGTCAAAATGAAGTAAAATGAAAATACTAACTGTTCCTGAAACCAAATAGTTGAACCAAAAGACCTAAACCTGGGGAACAGAGTAAGGTTAGTTAAAGATGAATCCTGGATTGTATCAAATAAATTTGAATAAACTAACTCTAGCCTTCACACTACCTCTAAACCTAGCCCTAATCCTAACCCTAAACATTAACATAGTCCTATCCCTAATTATAACTTTAACCCTAATTTTAACTGTAACCATTGTTCAAACCCTAGCTCTAACTTTATCCATTACAATAACCCTAATGCTATTCATAATGCTAACCATAGCCCTCACCTTAACCTTTACACTAGACCTGTTCTAACCCTAACACTCACCCTAGCCCTAAACCTAGCTCAAACTTAACACTTACCTGAAACTTAACCCTAACCCTCACTCTAACTCTAGCCATTATCCTAACCATAAACCTAGCCCCAACACTAGCTGTAACCCTATCCATTACCCTAAACATAAGCCTAAACCAAATGCTAACAATAGGACTAAACCTAACCGTATAGCTATCCCTAACCCTATTCAAAACCCTAAATCTAACTTGAACCCTAAATATAACCTGATCCATTGCCCAAAACCTAACACTGTTTCAAGCCTTAATTCTAAAACTTAACTGAAACCAATCCCTAACTCTGACCCTGACCCTAATAATACATCTAGCTCTTAACCAGACCTTTACCCTAATCCTAACCGTTACATTAGACCTAGCCATAATCTAACCCTAAAACTATCCTTAACCACAATGCTAGAGCTGACATTAGCCCTAGCCCTAATCCTAGCCCTAGCCCTAACACAAACCCTCATCCTAGCCCTAACCATATGCCTAACACTAATTCTAACCTTAGCACTAATCCTAGCCCTAATTAACCATAACAATAAACCTAACCCTAACACTAGTCCTAAGACTAACTCTAACTCTCGCCCTAGCCCAATTGCTAGTTATAAACCTTTCATTTATCATAATCCTAACACTAGACCTAAACTTAACCCTAACCATAGCCCTAGCCCTAGCCCTAAACCTAGATCTAAACATAACAATAAATCTAAGCCTAAACCTCAACCTACCACTAGCCCTAGCATTATCACTAATCCTAAAACTAGCCTAACCCTCGCCCTAGATCTAAAACAAAACTGAACCATAGCCCTAACCCTAACTCTCACCTAATTGTAACCCTAGACCTAATTACTAATATATATATATATATATATATATATATATATATATATATATATATATATATGACTAGCCCCATCCCTCATTCTTATCCTAAGCCTAACACAGACCCTAACCCTACACCTAGCCTTAATCCTAGCCTTAATTCAAGTCCTATCTCTAACCCTAAAAGTATCACTGACCCTGAATCTGACCCTAACACTATCCATATCTCTAATCATTACCCTAAACCTAAACCTGATCATAACACTAGACCTAGACCTAATGCTAACCCTAAAACTAGCCCTAATCTTAACCCTAGATCTTACATTAGCCGTATTCCTACCCTAGCCCTAAACTAACCCAAAACCTAGCCCTAATCTGAGCCCTAAACATAGCTTTAAACCTAACCATAACCCTAATCCTAGCTCTAACACATAACTTAAACTAACTCTAAACCTAAACCTTTTCCTAGCCCAAAATATAGCCCACAAAACCCTAACCATATTCTTAGCCCTAACCCTAACCCTATCCATTACCTAAACTTAGCCTGAATCCTAAACCTAACCATATCCATTACCCTAATCCTAATGGTAATTTGAGCCCTAACCCTAAACCTGAACCTAACCCATACCCTAATTCTTACTCTGACACTAATAATGCTAGCTCTAAAGCTGACCCAATCCTCAATCTAACCCTTACAATAGACCTAGCCATAAACCTAACCCTAATACTAAACATAACCATAACCCTAGACCTGTCATTAGCCCTAGACCTAATCCTAGCCCTAACCCTAAAATAAACCCTAGCCCTAATCCTAGCTCTAAGCCTAGCCTTTATTCTAACCCTAAACTTAATCCTAGCTATAACCCTAATTTTATCCCTTGCCATAGCCCTAAACCTAGCTGTAACATCATACCTTATCCTAACCCTAACCCTAGCCCTAACACTAGCCCTAAACCTAGGCCTAAAACTAACACTAACCCTAGTGCTAATCCTAGCCCTAATTTAGCCCAATCCTAAATTTAACTCTATTCCTAGCTCTAACACTAACTCTAACTCTCACCCAATCCCTATCCCTAGTTCTAAACCTATCCTTTTCCATAACCCAAACCCTAGCCTATCTCTAGACCCAACCCTAGCACTATCCTTCACCCTAGCCTTAAACCTGGATCTAACCCTAAATGTAAGCATAAACCTCACCTTAACACTAGCCCTAACCTTAATGCTAATTGGAACACTACCCCTTACCCTACCCTAGCCCTAAAACAAAACCGAGCCATAACCATAACCATAACGCTTAACTAAACCAAACACTAAATTTACACCTAGCCCTAAATCTAGCCCTAATTTGAGTCCTAACCCTAACCCTAGAAATAACCCTGACCCTGATTCTGACCCTAACACTAAACCTATCTCTGAACATCGCCCTAACCCTAACCCTAAAACTAGCTCTAATCAAAAACCTAGTTCTTACATTAGCTGTAGCCCTAATGCGAACACAAATCCTAGCCCTAATTCGAGTCCTAACCCTAGGTTTAACCCTAACCCTAACCACAACCCTAGCCCTAAACCTAATCCTACCTCTAACCATATCCCTTTCCCTAGGCCAAAGCCTCACCCTAATGCTACCCTAGTCCTAACTCTAATCCTTAGCCTACTCCAAATGCTAATTCTATTATTAGTCCTAACCCTAGCCCTCATTCTTCCTCTAACCCCAACTCAAACCCTAACCCTAACCCTGACACTTATTCTGACCCTAAAACTAACCCTAGGTCTAAACCTGACCCTAAACCTAAACCAAACCCTAATAGTACCCCTACCAGTAAGACTATACATAAACCTAACCCTAACACTAGCACTAGACCAGACCTAATCCTAAATAGAATCATAAATATAGTCCTAGCCCTAAACAAAAACTTAGCACTAGCCCTAACAATAACCCTTAACAACACACAAAGACTAACCCTATCCCTACAACCAATGAAATCCTAATTCTGGCCCTAACCCTAAACCTAACCCTAACCCAAACAATGACCCTTACCCTAACACAAACCCTAGCTCTAAACCTTATCCTAACCCAAAACCTAATACTAAACTAGACTGATCCATAACACTAACCCTAAAAATAGCCATAACCATAACCCTGGGTCTTACATTACCCATAGCCCTAATGTTAGCCATAAACCTCACACAAAACCTAGCCATTATCTTAACCCTAAACCTAGTCCTTATTGTAACCCTAACAGTAACCCTAGACCTAACCAAAACTCTAAGCATCGCCATAGCCCTAAGGCTAGCTAAAACGCTAACACTTATCCTAAGTATAGCCCTAACACTAACCCTAGGCCTAACCATAACCCTAGCTTTTACCCTAACCTTAACCCTAGCCCTAATCTTAGCTCTAACCCTATCCATTACCCTAAAGATAAGCCTAACATAAATGCTAACCCTAGGCCTAACGCTAACACTATCCCTAACACTAACCTTTTCCATTACTCTAAACTTAACCTGAACCATAAACCTAACACTATTCATTACTCTAACCCTAACCTAACACTAACACTAATTCAAGCCTTAACCCTAAACCTTAAACTAAACCAAACCATACCTGGAACCTGACCCTAAAAAACACGTAGCTCTAAAACTGACTCTTATTCTAAACCTAATGCTTACACTAGACCTATCCATAACTTAACCCTAAAACTTACCCAAACCATAAACCTAGACCTGACATTAGCCAAAGCCCTAATATTAGCCCTAAACCTAACAAAAACCCTAGCCCTCATCCTTGCCCTAAACCTAGCCTTAATCCTAACCCGAACCCTAACCCTAGCCTTATCCCTAATTTTAACCCTCGCCCTATCCCTGGATTTAGCTATGGCCCCATCCTTTCCCCTAACTCTAACCCTAAACCCTACCCTATCACTAACCCTAACTCTAGCCCTAACCAGAGGCCATAACCTAACAGTAACCCTAGCGTTAATTTTAGCCCTAATTTAGCCCTAACACTATCACTACCACTAACCCTATGCCTAAAACTAACTCTAACTCTCATCCTAGCCTATTTCTAGTTCTAACCCTATCAATTACCATAACCCTAACACAAGCCCTAACCTTAGCCCTAATCCTATCCCTATACCTATTCCTAGATCTAACCATAACTCTAAATCTAACCCTAACCCTAAGCCTAAACCTCACCCTACTACTAGACCTAATACTATCACTAAAGTGAAAACTACCCCTAACTCTAGCCTTATCCCTAAAATAAACAGAGCCACTGCCCTAACCATAAACCTTAACCTAAAACAAACCCTAAATTTACACCAAGCCATAAACTCTTTGCTCTAATTTGAGTCCTAGGCCTAAAACTAACCTGGACCTGACCTATATCCTAACACTAAACCTAGCTCTAAATATCACACTAACCATAAAGATAATGCTAAACTAGACCTAGACCAAAAACTAGCCCTAAAACTAATCCTAATTTTAACCCTAATTCTTACATTAGCCATAGCCATAATCCTAGGCCTAAACCTAAGAGAAAATCTAGCCCTATTCTGAGTCCTAAATCTAGATGTAACCCTAACCCTAAACCTAGCCCTAGCCTTAATCCTAGCTCTAACTCTATCACTTACCCTAAGCCAAACCCTATCTGAATGCTAACCTTAGTCCTAATCCTAATCCTTAGCCTAACCCAAACCCTAACCCTATTACTAGTCATAAACCTATCCCGCATTCTAGCTCTAACCCTAACCCAAATCCTAAGTCTAACACAAACCCTTGGTATAAACATGACCCTTACCCTAAACTGAACCCTAAATCTAGCCCTACAAGTAAACTTATACCTAAACCTAAGCCTAACACTAGCCCCAGACTTAAACCTAATCCTAAATCTAGCCATAACTCTAGACCTAGACCAAAAAAACAAACAAACAAACAAACAAACAAACAAACAAAAAAACACTTAGCCCTACCCCTAACCATAACCCTTAACCTTAAGAAAACACTAATCATTCCTCTAGACCGAAACCTAGTCCTAATTCTGGTTTCACCCTAACCCTAACTCTAAACTGAAACTGCCCCTACATAAACATTAAACCTAGCTCTAAAACTGACCCTAATCCCAAAACCTAAACCTAACACTAGACCTAGCCATAAACCTAACACTAAAACTAGCCCTAATCGGTACGTTAGATCTTACATTACCCATAGCCCTAACCCTGGGCCTAAACCTAACACAAAACCTAGCCCTAATCCTAGGCCTAAACCTACCCTAAGCATAACCATAACCCTAAACGTATCCCTGACTCTAACCCTGGCCTTACTCATAACTCTAGCTCAAAGCCTAACCCTTAGCCTAAACCTAATCTTATACATATCCCTAACCATAAACCTAACTCTAGCCCTAATTCTAACCTTAACCATAGCACTAACCCTAGCTCTAACCCTAGACATTACCTTAACCCTATCTCTAACCCTAATGATAACCCTAGCCCTAAACCTTACCCTATTCCTAACCCTAATCATAAACATAACCCTAGACCTAACCCTAAACCTAACCCTTATCATAACCTTATCCTAACTCAAACCCTAACTTTTACCCTAAACTCAACACTATATCTAGGCTTAAACCTAAAGTTAACCCTAAACCTAACCTTAACCCTAAACCTAACCTTACATCTAACCAACCCTAAATCTAACCCTAAACCTAAACCTTATCCTAATAAAAACCATAGCCCTGACCCTAACCCTAACCATAACTATAACTCTAGATTTAACATTAAACCTAACATTCACCCTAGTCCTAACCGTAGCTTAAATCCTACACCTAGCCCTAACCATAACCCTTATTCTAACTCTAGCCCTAACTCTCACCCTAAAACTAAACCTAACCAAATACTAGTCCTAATTTAGCCCTATTCCTAACCCTAAACCTAACCATAGAATTAAGACAAACTATAACTCTCACACAAGATCTATCCCTAGTTCTAACCCTATCCCTTACCATAACCCTAAACCTAGCCCTAATGCTAGTCACATCTCTTGCCCTATCCTTAGCCCTGGCACTACCCTAGATGGAAATCTAACTCTAAATATTAACCTAACCTGATGCCTAAGCCTAACCCTGTAACGAGCCTGAACCCTAAGGCTAATCCTAAAACTAGCCCTAACCTTAGCCCTAGCCCTATAACAAATTCAAGCCACACCTCTAACCCTAACCCTTAAACTAAACCAAACCCTAACCCTACATGTAGCCCTAACCCTAGACCTAATTTGAGTCCTAACCATAACCCTAAACCTAACCATGACTGTGACTCATATCCTAACACTAACCCTAGCTCTAAACATCATATAAACCTTAAACCTAACCCTAATACTAGACCTAACCCTAAACCTTACAATAAAACTAATCCTAATCATAACCCTAGTTCTTAATTAGCCGTAACACTAACACTAGCCCTAACCTTAATACAAAACTAGCCTTAATCTTAGCCCTAACGCGAGCTTTATCCCTAAACCTAAGCCTAACCTTAGTGCTAAACCTAGTCCTAACCCTAGTTCTATCCCTATCTTTTACGCTAAACCAAACCCTCACCCTAATGCTAACCCTAGTCCTAACACTAATCCTTAGCCTAAGCCAAACCCTAACCCTATTACTAGTCCTAACCCTAGCCCTCATTTTAGGTCTAACCATAACCCAAACCCTAACCCTAACCCTGACCCTTATCCTGACCCTTACACTAATTGTACGTATAAAACTGAACCTAACCCTAAACCGAACCCTAACAGTAGCCCTAGACATAAAACTAATCGTAAATCTAGCCATAACTCTAGCCCTAGACCTACAGACAAAATTATACCTAGCCTTAACAATAACCCTTAACCTAACACACTAACACTAACACTACCCCTAGACCTAAACGTAGTCCTAATTCTGGCTTTAACACTAACAATTACCCTAACTCAAACACTGTTTCTGAAACTAACACTAACCCTAGCTCTAAACATCACCCTAACCCTAAACTTAATCCTAAAACTACACTTAGTGCTAACATTAACCATAAAACTAGCCCTAATCATAACACTAGTTCTTGCATTAGCCTAGCCCTAACCAAGCCCTACACTAGATTTAACCCTAAAGCTAAACCTTACCATAACCCTAGTCCTAACCCTAACCCTAAGCATAACATTAGAACTAATCCTAACCATAACCCTAGCCCTAAGCCTAGCTCTAACCCTATCCATTATCCTAACAATAACCCTAAAACCTATGCTCAACCTAGGCCGAACCCTACTCCAAACCCTAGCCTTAACCTTATCCATTTAACCTACACCTAACCTGAACCTTAAACCTAACCATATCATTACCCTATCCCTAAACCTAATGCTAATTCAAGCCCTAACCCTAAACCTTAACCTAACCCAAACTGTAACACTGACCCAGACACTAATAATACCCATACCTCTAAACCTAACCCTAACAAGAAAACTAACCCTCACAATAGACCTAGCCATAAATCTAACCCTAAAACTATCCTTAACCATACCCTAGACCTGACATTAGCCCTAGCTTTAATCCTAGCCCTAACCCTAACACAAATCTGAGCCCACATCCTAGCCATAAACCTCAACTTAATCATAACTCTAACCCTAACCCTAACTCTAAATTTAACCTGAATCCTCACCCTAGTCATAAAACTAGCTATAATTCCATCCCTTACACTAAACCTAACCCTAACCCTAAACTTAACTAAACCTAGCCCTAACCCTAGGCCTAACCATAACACTAATCCTAGCCCTAATCCCAACCACAATTTAGCCCTATCCCTAACACTAAACATAACCCTAGCCCTAAGACTAACTCTAACTCTTGCCCTAACCCTATACCTAGTTCTAACCCTATCCCTTACATCACCATAAACCTAGACCTAAACTAAGCCCTAACCCTAGCCCTATCCTTAGCCCTAGCTCAAACCCTAGATCTAAACCTAACTCTAAATCTAACCCTAACCCTAAGACTACATCTAGCCATAAATCTAGCCCTGCCCCTAACCCTAAACCTTAACCTAACCCTAAACCTCACACTACATTAGCCCAAACCCTAATGCAAATCTTAAAACTAGCCTTAACCTTACACCCAGCCCTAAAACAAAACCAAGTCATAGCCCTAACCCTAACCCTTAATATAAACCAAACCCTAACCCTACACCTATCCCTAACCCTACCCTAATTCTAGTCCTAACCCTAACCCAAAAACTAACCCTGACCCTGACTCTGAGCCTAACACTAACCCTAGCTCTAACCTTAGGTCTAAGTAAATGTAAACCTAACCCTAACACTAAACCCAGCCATAAACCTAACCCTATACCTAGCATTAATCATGACCCTACTTCATACATTAGTGGTAGCCTTAACGCTATCACTAACCTAACCCAAAACCTAGCCTTTATCCGAGTGATAAAATTAGCTTTAACCCTAAACTTAAACCTAACCCTAAGCCAAACACTAGCCCTAATCCTATACATAACCCTAGCCCTATCCTTAGGTCTAACCCTATCCATTACCCTAACAATAATCCTAAACCTTATGCTAAACCTAGGCCTAACACTAACCCTATCCATTACACTAAACCAAACCTGAACCCTAAACCTAACCCTGTCATTACCCTAAACCTAAATCTAACACTAATTAGAGCCCTAAACCTAAACCCTAACTTCATCCAAACCCTAACCCTGACTATGACCCTAAAAAAAAAAAAAAAAAAAAAAAAAAAAAAAAAAAAACCCTATATCAAAGTCTGACCCTTACCAAAAACGTAACCTTACACTGGACCAAGCCATAAACCTAACACTAAATCTATCCCTAACTGTAACCTATACCTGACATTAGCCCTAGCCCTAATACTATCTCTAAACCTAACACAAACCCTAGTCCTCATCCTAGCCCTAAACCCAGCCTTAATAATAACCCTAGCCCAAACTCTAATACTAACCCTCGCCCTAACCCTAAACCTAGCTATAACCACATCCCTTAACCTAAACAAAACCCTAATTCTAACACTAACCATAGTCATAAACCCTGCCTTATCCTTAGCCATAGCACTAATCCTAGATCAAAACCTAACTCTAAATCTAACCCTAACTCGATGCCTAAGCCTAACCCTAAAATTAGCTCTAATCCTAATGCTAATGCTAAAACTAGCCCTAACCCTAGGTCTAACACTAACCCAGGCCATAATTTAGCCCTATTCCTAACCCTAACTCTAGCCTTAAGACTTTTTCTAATTCTTCCACTACCCTACCACTTGTTCTAACCATATCCCTTACCATAAACCTAACCTTAGCCCTAACCCCAGTACTAACCCTTGCCCTATCCTTAGCCCTAGCACTAACCTTATAAAAAAAAAAAAAAAAAAAAACTAACTCTAAATCTAGCCCTAACCCAAAGCCTTAGCCTAATCCTAACACTAGCCCAAACCATAACACTAATCCTAAAACTAGCCCTAACCCTAGCCCTAGACCTAAAACAAACAAAGCCATAGCTCTAACCATAGCTCTTAACCTAAACAAAACTCTAACCCTACAACTAGCCCTAACCTTAGCGCTAATTCGAGTTGTAAGCCGAACCCTAAAACTAAACCCAAAACTAACACTGACCCTAGCACTACTAGCTCTAAACATTATCCTAACCTTAAACCTAATCCTAACTCTAACCCTAGCCCTAATACCCTAAGACTAGCCCTAATGATCATCCTAGTACTTACATTAGCCGTAACCATAACCCTAGCCCTAACTTAACCCAAAACCTAGCCCTAATCTGAGCCCTAACCCTAGCTTTAACCATAAACCTAACACAAACACTAGCCTTAATCATAACCATAACCCTAACCCTAAACCGATCTCTAACTCTATCAATTACCATAACCATAACCCTAACCCTAATGATAACCCTAGGCATAAACCTAACTTTATCCTTAATCCTAACTGTATTCATTGCCCTAAACTTAACCTGAACCCTAAATCTAACCCTATCATTATTCTAACCCTAACCCTAACCCTAAATCTAATTTGAGCCCCAACTTTAAACCTTAACCTATCCCAACCCTAAATCAGACCTTGAACCTAATAATATCCCTAGCTCTAAACTTGACTGTAACACTAAATCTAACACTTACCTAGATGAAGCTAAAATGCTAGCCCTAAAACTATCTTTAACCATAATTCTGGACCTGAAATTAGCCCTAGACCTAATCCTAGCCCTAAACCTAAAACAAATGCTAGCCTGCATTTTAGCCTTAAACCTAGCCTTAATCATAAACCTAACCCTAACCCTAACCCTAGCCCTAACCCTAGCTCTAACCCTTGCCCTATTTTTAATCATAGCCCTAACCCTATATTTAACAATAACTCTAAATAAAACCCTAACCCTAAGCCTAAGCCTAACACTAACATTAACCCTAATCCTAATACTAATCTCGAAAAAAAATCACTAACCCTAACCCTAGCAGTAAAACAAAACCAAGAAATAGCCCTATCCCTAAACCTTAACTTAAACTAAACCATAACACTACATTTAGACCTAACCATGAACTTAATTCAAGTCCTAACATTAACCTTAAAACTAACCCTGACCCTGACTCATATCCTAAACTCACCCCAGCTCTAAACACCATCCTAACCTTAAACCAAAACCTAACAGTAACCCTAAATCTTATTTGAGTCCTAACCCTAACCCTGACCCTCACTCATATTGTAACACTAACCCTAGCTCTAAATATCACCCTAACCATAAACCAAACCCTAACACTAGATCTACCCCTAAACTTAATCATAAAACTTACCCTAATTGTAACCCTAGTTCTTATATTAGCGATTGCCTTAACCCTAGCCCACACCCTAAGACAAAAACTAGTCCTAATCTTAGCCCTAAACATAGCTTTAAGCTAACCGTAACCTGAACTCTAGCCCTAACCCTAACTCTAACCCTATCCTTAACCTTAACTGAAACCCTAACCCTAATGGTAACCCTAGACCTATCCCTAACACCCTAGCCCTCATTTTAGCCCTAAAGCTAGCCTTAATCATAACTCTAACGAAACCCTAGCCCTAACTCTAATTCTAACCTTCCCCCTAGCAATAAACCTAGCTCTAACCCCATCGCTTACACTAAACCTAGCCCTTATATACACATAGCACAGACCCTAGCTCTAAATCTAACACAAAATCTAGCCCTAATCCTAGGCCTAAACCTAGCCCTAAGCATAACCCTAACCTTAAACTTATCCCTCACGCTAATCCAAACCCTCACCTTAGACCTAACCATAGATAAAACCCTAAACCTAAACACAACCCAGCCCTATCACTAAACCTAACGCTAACCCTAGCCCTAATCGTAATGTTAAAACTAGCCCTAATACTATCTCTAAAATTATCCAATACCATAAACCTAACCCTAAACCTAATGATAACCCTAGCTCTAACTCTAACAGTAAAACTAATTCTAGACATAACCCTAAACCTTACAATCATCATAGCCCTAACCCTAGATCAAACCCTAAACTATAACCCTAACCCTAGCCCAAACCCTAAAACTAACCCTAAACCTAAAACTATCCCTATACCTAACCCGACATCTAATCCTATCCATTAACCTAACTCTAAATGTCACCTTAGCCCTAACCCTAACTCTATCCCTAACCTTAACTGTAAATCTAACCCTAGACATAATACTAAACCTAACTCTCACCCTAGCACTAACCCTAGTTCAAAATCTAGCCCATACCCTAAACCTAACCCAAACACTAACCCTAGCCCTAGCCCTAACCCTAACCCTAACTCTAGCCCTAATCCTAATCAAAATGCTAGCCTTACCCCAAGCTCTAATGCTATCCATTAACCTAACAATAACCATAACCCAAATGCCAACCCTAGGCCTAACCCTAACCCTGTAAACCCTAACCATACCCATTATCCTAATCTTAACTTGAATCCTAAACCTAAACCTACCCATTACCCTAAACCTAACTCTAACCCTAATGCTACTTTGAGCCCTAACTCTAAAACTTAATCTAACCCATAATCAAAACCTGAAGCTGACCTTATAAATCACCTAATTCTAAACCTGATCCTTACCCTAAACCTAACCCTTATACAAGACCTAGACATGAAACTAACCCTATAACTACCCCTAGCCATAACCCTAAACGTGACATTATCCCTATCCCTAAAATTTTCCCTAACACTAACAAAAACCCTAGCCCTCATCCTAACACCAAATCTAGCCTTAATCCTAATCTAATCTTAACCCTATCCCTAAATTTAATTCTAATCATTGCCCTAGCGCTATAACCCTCTTTCCCTAAAATTAACCCTAAACCTAAGCCTAAACCTAACCCTAAACATAGCCCTAACATTAGGCCTAACCCTAACACTAATCTTGAACTTATTCCTACGCCTAGTTTTTCCCTAACCCTAACCTTAACCCTAGCCTTAAGACTAAATCTAACTCTCACCTAGCCCTATTTCTAGTTCTAACCCTATCCCTTACCATAACCTTAGCCTTAGTCCTAAAACATAACCTAGCTATGGCATTAACCCGAATCCTTATCTTAAACCAAATCCTAACCCTATATCTAGCCCTAAGCCTATCCCTAATACAAATCCTATCGATAACCTAAAACTAATCCTGACCCTGACTCTGAACCTAACACTAACCCTAGCTCAAAACATCACCCTACACTTAAAACTAACCATAAAACTAGACTTAGCCCTAACTGTAACCCTAAACTAGTCCTAATCATAACCCTAGTTCTTACATTAGCCATATCCCTAACACTAGCCCTAATGAAACTCAAAACCTAGCCCTAATCTGAGCCCAAACCCTAGCTTTAACCCTATCTCTAACCTGAAATGCAGCTCTAACCCTTACCCTAAAACTAACCCTAACTTTAATCCTTACACTAACCCTAAACCTAACCCTAAACCTAGCCCTAACCCTAACCAAAACCCTAGCCCTAAACCTAGCTCTAACCCTATCCAATACCCTAACCCGAACCCTAACTCTAATGCTAACCCTCAGCCTAACCCTAACACATGCCCTAACCCTAACCTATACATTATCCTAAACTTAACCTTAACCCTAAATCTAACCTAATACTAGACCTAGACATAACAATAACCCTAAAACTAGCCCTAATTGTAACCCTAGTTCTTACAATAGCCATAGACCTAAAGCTAACACAAAACCTAGTCCTAATCCGAGCCCTAATGCTAGCTTTAACTCTAACCCTAGTCATGGGCCTAAAGCTAAAACAAAACCTAGCGTAATCCTAGCCCTAATGCTAGCTTTAACTCTAACCCTAGCCCTAACCCTAACCCTCACCCTAAGCCTAGCCCTAATCCTAGCCTTAACCCTACCCCTAACCCTAAGCCAAACTCTAACCCTAAAGCTACCTAGTTTTAAACCTAATCTTTAGCCTAAGGTAAACCCTAACTCTATTACTAGTCCTATCACTAGCCCTCAATCTAGCTCTATCACTATCCAAAACCCTAAATCTAACCCTGACCCTTATTCTGACCCTAACACTAATCATAGGCCTAAACCTGACCCTAACCCTAAAATGACCCCTAACATTGGCACTACCTGTAACCCTATACCTATAACCTATCTAACCCAAATATTAGACCTAGATCTACACCTAATCCTTCATCTAGCGATAACTCTAGCCCTAGCCCTAAACAAAAACCTAGCCCTAGCCCTAACAATAACACTTAACTAACCCAAACACTTACCCTACCCCTAGACCTAACAGTAGTCCTAATTCTGGACCTAATCATGAACCTAACCCTAACCCAAACACTGACCCTTACCCTAACATAAACCCTAGCTCGAAACCTTTTCCTAACCAAAAATCTAACCCTAAACTAGACCTAGCCATATCACTAATGCTAAAACTAGCCATAAACATAGGCTCAACCCTACCTATAACTCTATCCATTACCCTAACAATAACCCTAACCCTAATGATAACCCTAGCCCTAACCCTGACAATTACCCTAAAAGTCATCCTAGTGCAAATCCTAGCTCAATCCCTAACCTTTAAATATAACCTAACCCTAACACTTACCCTTGGCTTAAACCTATCCCTAACCTTCAGCCTAGCCCTAATCCAACCTTAACCCTAGCCATAAGCCTAGCTCTAACCCTACTCATTACCCTAACCCTAACCCCAAAGATAACCATAGCCCAAACCTTATATCTACCCTAACCTTAACCCTACAAATAGCCATAAACCTAAACCTTCTCATACACCTAACACTAGCTAAAACCCTAACCATTACCCTAAACCTAACCCTACACCTATCCCTAACACTAACCTTAAGCCAAAACGTAATCCTAACCTTAACCCTAACCCGACATCAAACCCTATCCAATACTCTAAAACTAATGATAACCCTAGCCCTAATCCAAACACTAACCTTGACCCTAACAGTAACTATAACCTAGGCCTAACCCTAAACCTAACATTCGCTCCAGTGCTAACCCTAGATCAAACCCTAAACTGTATCCTAAACCTAAACCTAATCCTATCCCTGGGCCTAACCCTAACCCTAACCTTAACTCAAACCCTACTACTAACCATAACCCTTGCCCTAACCCAAGTTCTAACCCTCTCCATTTCCCTAAACTTAACCCTTACCCAAATGCTAACACTTGGCCTAAACCTAACACTTTCACTAACTCTAACCCTATCAATTACCCTACACCAAGCCTGAACCCTAAACCTAACCCGATCATATCATATCCCTAACACTAATGCTAATTTGAGCCCTAATCCTAAACCCTAAACTAAACAAACCTGAAACCTGATTCTAACCCTAATAATACCCCCAGCTCTAAACCTGACCCATACTCTAAACCTAACCATTACCCTAGACCTAGCCATAAATCTAACCCTCAGTCTATCCCTAACTGTAACCCTAGAGCTGACACTAGCCCTAGCCCTAATTCTTGCCATAACCTAAAACAAACCCTAGCCCTCATTCTAGCCCTAAACTTAGCCTTATTACTAACTCAAAACATAATCCTAGCCCTAACCATAATTCTAACCTTCGACCTAGCCCTAACACTAGCTATAAACCAATCCCTTCCCCTAAACCTAACCCTATACCTAAACCTAAGCCTAAAACTAAGTCTAAACCTAGAAAAAACTCTAGACCTAATCCTAGCCCTAATTTATCCCTAAACCTAACCTAACCCTAGCCCTAAGACTAACTCTAACTCTCACCCTAGTCCTATTCCCAGTTCTAACCTCAACCCTTACTATGATCCTAAAACTTGTCCTAACCTTATCCCTAACCCAAGTCCTAGCCCTAATCCTACATCTAACCCTAACTCTAAATGTAACCCTAAACCTAATCCTAAATCTCTCACTAACATAAGCTGTAACACTAATGCTAATCCTAAAACTAGCCCTAACCTAGCCCAAGCTCTACAACAAAACAGAGCCATAGCACTAACCCTAATATTTAACCTAAACCAAACCCTAAGCATACGCCTAGCCTTAAACCTAGTTCTACTTAGAGTCCTATCCCTAAGCCTAAAACTAACCCTGACCCTTACTCTGACCCTACACTAACTCTAGCTCTAAACATCACCCAAAACCTAAACTGAACCCAAACACTAGACCTAGCCCTAACCCTAACCCTAAAACTAGCCCTAATTGTAACCCTAGTTCTTACATTAGCTGTAGTCCTAACCCTAGCACTAACCTAACCCAAAACTTTTCCTAATCAGAGCCCTAACACTAGCTTTAACACTAACAATAACCGTAACCCTAGCTGTAATATTTACCCTAAATCTAACGCTAACCCTAACCCTTCCAATAACCCAAAACCTAACCCTAAACCTAGCCCTAATGCTAACAATAACCCTAGCCCTAAACCTAGCTCAAATCCTATCATTAGATTAATCCTAACCCTAAATCTAATGCTAACCCTAGGATAACCATAACTCTATTCTTAACTCTAAACCTATCCATTACACTAAAACTAACCTGAACCCTAAACCTAACCATATCCATTAACCTAATACTAACCCTAACCCTAATGCTAATTTGAGCCCTAACTTTAACATTAACCTAAGCCAACCCAGAACACTATACCTTACCCTAATAATGCTCCTATCTCTAAACCTTACCCTAAACCTTAACCTAACACTTACACTATACCAAGCCATAATCCTAACCCTAAAACTCTCTCTAACCATAATCCTAAACCTGACATTAGCCCTAGCATGATGAAGCACTAACCCTCACACAAACCCTAGCCCTAACCCTACCCCTAAACTTAGCTTTAATCCTAAATCTAACACTAATTTTAACCCTCTCCCTAGTTCTAAACCTAGCCATAACATCATGCCTAACCATAACCATAACCCTAACCCTAGCCCTAAACCTAGGCTTAGCCTTAATACTAACCCTAGCTCTAATCCTAGCCCAAATAAAGCCCTAACCCTAATCCTACCAAACCATAACCCTAAGACTAACTCTATCTCTGGTCCTAGCCCTAGTTCTAACCCTATCCCTTAGGATAACCCAAACCCTAGCCATAACCTAGATTTAACCTTAACTCTAAATCTAACCCTAACCATAACCCGAAACCATATCCTAACATAGCTCTAAACCTAACGCTAATTTGAAAACTAGCCCTAACCCTAGTCCTAGCCCTCAAGCAAAACTGAGCAATAGCACTGACCCTAACACTTATCCTAAACCATAGCCTAACCCTACACCTAGCCCTAACCCTAGACCTAATTCAAGTCCTAACCATAACCTTAGAACTAATACTAACCCTGACTCTGACCTTAACACTGACTCTAGCTCTACACATCACCCTATCCCTAAACCTAATCCTAACACTAGACATCACCCTAAACCTAACCCTAAAACTAGCCCTAAACATAATGCCAGTTCTTACATTAGCCATAGCCCTAAACCTAAGACAAAACCTAGCCCTAATCCAAGGGCTAACCCTAACTTTACCCTAACCCTATCCCTAACCCTAACCCTATCTCTAGTCCTAACTCTAGTTCTAACCCTATGCCTTACCCTAAGCCAAACTCTCACCCTATTGCTTCCCTAGTCCTAACCCTATTCTTAAGCCTATCCCAAAACCTAACTTTACTACTAGTCCTAACCCTAGTCCTCATTCAGGCTCTAAACTCAACCCAAACCCTAAACCTAACCCTGACCCTTATTCTGACTCTAACACTAAAGCTAGGTTTAAACCTGACCCTAACCCTTATCTGAAACCTAACACTAGCCCTAGCAATAACACTATACCTAAACTTAAAACTAACACTAGCCCAAGATCTAAACCTAATTCTAAATATAGTCATAACCCTAGCCCTAACAATAACCCTTAACCTAACCAAACACTAACCATAACCCTATACCTAAACCTAAACCACATTGTGGACCTAACCCTAAACCTAATCCTAACATGAACCGTGACACTTAACCTAACAAAAACCCTAGCTCTAAACCTTATCCTAACCCAAAAATTAACCCTAACACTAGATGAAACCTAAATCTAGCCATAACCATAACTCTAGCTCTTAAATTACTAATACACCTGACACTATCCCTAAACCTCAAACAAAATCTATCCCTAATTGTAGCCCTAAACCTAACCCTAAGCATAACTCTGACCCTAAACCTAGCCCTAAACCTAACCCTAACCCTCGTCCTATCTCTAACCCTAGCTCAAACCCTTAAACTTACTGTAAACATAACCCTCGTCCAAGCCCTAAACCTCATCCTAACCCTAGCCCTAATGCTAACCTTAACCATAGCACAAACCCTAGCTCTAACTCTATCCATTACCTTAACCATAACCCTAAACCTAATGCTAACCCTATCTCCAACCCTAATCCTAACCCTACCCTAGCCCTGACTCTAACTCTAACCCTCACTCCAGGCCTAACCCTAGCTCAATCGCTAACCCTTAAACTTAAGCTAACCATAACTCTAACTGAAGGCCTAACCCTAACCCTAACCCTAGCCCTAATCCTAACCTGAAGTCTAGCCATAACCCTAGCTCGAACCCTACACATTACCCTAACCCTAAACTTAACCCTAATGATAACACTAGACCTAAACTAAACATACCATAAACCTAAACATAAACCTAACCCTAGAACTAACAGTGAACCTAACCCTAATCCTAAACCTAAGCTAGCTCATACCCTAACCCTAACCTTAAAACTAAAACTAATGCTAACCTAAACTTATCCTTCACACGAACCTGACATCTAAACCTATTACCCTAACCCTAATGATAACCCTAGCCATAACCCTAACACTAACCCTAACACTAACCATGACAATAACCCTAGCACTAACCTTACCCTAGCACTAACCCTATCTCAACCCCTAAAACATTCCCGAAACCTTACCCTAACTCTAACCCTCACCCTAACCCTGACCCTAACCCTAACTCTAGCCCTAATCCTAACCATAACCCTAGCCCTAAACCTAGCCCTAACCCTAGGTCTAACCCTATAAATTACCCTAACGATACCATAATGCTAATGATAACCCTAAGTCTAACTCTAAACCTATCAGAAACCAAAACCATATCCATTACTCTAAACCTAACTTGAACCCTAATCCTAACCCTATTCATTACCTTTACCCTAATTCTAACCTTAATGCTAATTCGAGCCCTAAACCTAAACCTTACCCTAACCCAAACCTGAAGCCTGACCATGACCCTAATAATATTCCTAGCTCTAAACCTGACCCTTTCCCTAAACATAACACTTGAATTTAACCTAGCCATAAACCTAACCCTAAGATGATCACTAAATGTAAACCTAGACCTGACATTAGCCCTAACCCTAATTCTTGCCCTAAACCTAACACAAAACCTAGCCCTAATCCTAGTGTTAAACCCAGCCTTAATCCTAACCCAAACCATAACCCTAGCCCTAACCCAAAATCTAATCATAAAACTAGCCCTAACTCTAACCATAGCACTAAAACAAAACCGAGCAAAAGGCTTAACACTAAAACTTAACTTAAACCAAACACTAGCACTCCACCTAAAACTAACCCTAGCCCTAATTCAAGTCCTAATCCTAACCTTAAAAATAATTTTGACCCTGACTCATATCCTAACACTCACCCTAGTTCTAAACAGCACCCTAAATTAAACCAAACCCTAACAGTAACCCTAGCACTAATTCGAGTGCTAACACTAACTGCAAAACTAACCCTGACCTGACTCATATCCTAACACTATCTCTAGCTAGAAATATCAATCTAACTTTAAACCTAACCCTAACACTGACCTACCTAAGCCTAAACCCTGAAACTTACCCTAATTGTAACACTAGTTTTTATATTAGTCATTGCCCTAACTCTAGCCTTAAACCTCACACAAAAACTAGCCCTAATATGAGCCCTAAACCTAGCTTAAACCTAACCATAACCCTAACCCTAGCCCTAAATCTATGTCTAAACCTATCCTTTACCTTAAGCAAAACCCTAACCCTAATGGTAAACCTAGACCTATCCCTAATTCTTAGGCTAAACAAATATTAACCCTATTAATAGTCCTAACCCTAGATCTCATTCTAGCTCTAACACTATCCCAAACCCTAACCCTAATCCTGACCCTCATTCTAACTATAACACAAACCCCAGGTCTAAACCTTACCCTAAACCTAAACCAAACCCTAACACTGGCCCTACTTGTAACCTTATACCTAAACCTAACCCTACCATTATCCCTAGATCTAAACCTAATTCAAAATCTAGCCTTAACTCTATCTCTAGACCTAAACAAAAACCTAGCCATAGCCCTAACAATAACCCTTAACCTAACCCAAACACTAACCGTACCTCTAGACAAAAACCTAGTCCTAAATCTGGCTTTAACCCTAACTTTAACTCTAACCCGATCACTGATCCTGCCTTTAACACTAAACATACCTCTAAACCTGACACTAACAAAATCCTAAACCTAATTCTAAACACAGCCATAACTCAAACACTAAAACAAGCCCTAAACATAACACTGGTTCTTACATTACCCATAGCCCTTACCCTAGGCCTAAACCTAACACTAAACATAGAGCTAATTCAAGGCCTAAACCTAGCCCTAAGTGTAACACTAACCCTAACCCTAGCCCTAACCTAACCCTAGCCCTCAACTTAGTCCTAACCCTAGCTCAAATCCTACCCATTACCCTAACCCTAAACTTATTGACAATCCTAGCTGAAACCCTAACTCCAAACCTAACCCTAACTGGAAAACTGACTCTAGACAAAACCCTAAGTTTCACACTTGGTATAGCCCTAACTCTAGCTCAAACCTAAACCTAACCATAAACCTAAGCATAACCATAGCTGTAATCCTAACCCTAAACCAAAATCTAACCCTATCCCTAACCCTGTATCTAACCCTATCCATTACCCTAACCCTAAACCTAATCTTAATGATAATGCTAGTGCTAGCCTTAACCCTAACCCTTACACTAACCCTACCATAATCCTATCCTTAGACCTTACCTTAAAACTAACCCTCTCCGTAGCACTAACCCTAGTTCAAAACCTAACCCCTGCACTAACCATAACCCTAAACCTAACCCTAGATCTAAACCTAACCATAACCATAACTCAAGACCTATTTTTAACCATAACCCTAATTCTAACCTAAACTCTAATCCGATCCATTACCACAACCATAACCCTTAACCTAATGATAACCCTAAGCCTAACCCTAACCCTATTGCTAACACTAACCCTATTAATTACCCTAAACCTTACCTGAACCCTAAACAAATTTTATCATTACCCTAACTGTAACCCTAATGCTAATTTGAGCCCTAAACATAAACCCTAATCTAAACCAAACCCTAACCTTGACCCTAACCCTAATAATTCTCCTAGCTTTAAATATGACCCTTACCCTAAGCCTAACCCTTACACTAGACATAGCCATAAACCTAACCCTAAAAATATATTTAACCATAACCCTAGACCTGATATTAGCCCTAGCCCTAATCCTAGCCCTAAACCTAAAACAAACACTAGCCCTCATCCTAGCCTTAAACCTAGCCTTAATCATAACCCTAAACCTAAGTTTAGCCCTAACCCTACTCTAACCCTCACCCTACATCTAAACCTAGCTATAATGCCATCCCTTATCCTAAACATAACCCTAACCCTAACCGTATCCCTAGGCCTAAACTGAACAACCCTAGCCCTGATCCTAGCCTTAATTTAACCCTATCCCAAACCCTAACCCTAACCTTATCCTAAGACAAACTCTAACTCTCACAGTAGCCATATTCCTAGTTCTAACCCTATCCTCTCCTGTAACTCTAACTGTAGCCCTAAACCTTGCCCTAACCCTTGTCCTATCCTTAGTCCTAGCCTAACTCTAGATCTAAGCCTAACTCTAAATGTAACCCGAACCTATCAAAACACTAACCCTAGCGCTAATCCTAGCACAAATTTAGTCCTAAACCTAACCCTAACTGTAACCCGAACCCTAACTCTCACCCTAGCACTAATTCTAGTTCTAAATCTATCCCTTGCCATAACACAAACCCTAGCCCTAAACCTAGCCCCAAACCCATTCCTACTTTTGCCATAGCCCTAAACCTAGACCTAACCCTAACCCTAAATAGAACCCTAACCCTAAGCCAACCTCACCTTATCACTAGCCCTAACCCTAATGCTAATTGGAAAAATAGCCCTAACCTTAGCCCTAGCACTCAAACAAAACCGAGTCATATGCATAACCCTAATTCTTAACCTAAACTATAACATAAGCATATACCTAGCCCTAACCCTAGTCCTAATTTGAGTCCTAATCCTAAATCTAGAACTTACCCTAGCTCTAAACATCACACAACATTAAACTTAACCCGAACACTAGACCTAGCCCTATCCCTAACCATAAAACTAGCCCTAATCTTAATGCCAGTTCTTATATTATCCATAGCCCTGTGCTAACAGAAAAGCAAGCTCTAATCTGAGACATAAACCTAGCTTTAAACCTAACACTAACCTTAACCTAGACCTATCCCTAACCCTCACACTAGCCCTAACCCTAGCTCTAACCCTATCCCGTACCCTAAGCCAAACCCTCACCCTAATGCTACCCTAGTCCTAACCCTAATCCTTAGCCTGCCACAAACCATAACTCTATTACTATCCTAACCCTAGCCCTCATTCTAGCTCTAACCATAATCCAAACCCTAACCCTAACCCTGACCTTATTCTGACCCGAATTCTAACCTTAGGTTTAAACCTGACCCTAACCATAAACTGAAACCTAATACTAGCCCTATGGGTAACCCTATACGTAAACCTACCACTAACACTCGACCTAGACAAAAACCTAATCGTAAATCTGGACATAAATCTACCACTAGACCTAAACAAAAAAACTAGCCTTAGTCTTCAAAATAACCCTTAACCTAACCCAAACACTATTTCTACCCCTAGACCTAAACCTAGTCCTAATTCTGGCCATATAACCCTAACCAAAACACTGACCCTTCCTGTAACACAAATCCTAGCTCTAAACTTTATGCTGACCCAAAATCTTGCCTAGCCCTAACCTAGCCCTAACCATAGCAAAAACCCTAACACGTACCCTAAACCTAACCCTAACCCTAACACTAGACCTAGCCATAACCCTAACTGTAGGTCTCCCATTACCTATAGCCCTAACACTAGCCCTAAACCTCACACAAAACCTAGCCCTAACCCTAGCCCTAAGCATAACCCTATCCCTAAACCTAGACCTAACTCTAATCCTAACCCTTGCCCTAACCCTAATCCTAGCTCAAACACTAATCCTTACCCAAAACATAACTCTAGCCCTAACCCTAACACTAACCCTAGTTCTAACCTAACCATAACCAAGGCCAAATCCTAGCTCTAGCTCTATCCATTACCCTAAACATAACCCTAACCCTAATGCTAACCCTAGCACTAAACTTAAACCTAACCCTAAATCTAGACATCACACTAACCCTAACCATAAACGTAGCCTTAATGATAGCAAAAAACCTAACATGTACCCTAAACCTAACCCTAACACTAACCCTAGGCTTAACCCTAACCCTAACCCTAACCCTAACCCTAGCCCTAATCCCAATCATAAACCTAGCCCTAAACCTATCCATTACCCTAAATATAAGCCTAACCCAAATTCTAACCATAGGCCTAACTCTAAACCTATCTCTAACACTAACCCTATCCATTACCTAAAACTAACCTGAACACTAAACCTAACCTATTAATTACTCTAACCGAATCCCTAACCCTAATGCTAATTTGAGCCCTAAACCTAAGCCATAACCTAAACCAAACCCTAAACAAGACATTGACACTAATAATACACCTAGCTTTAAACCGGACCCTTTCCCGAAACCTAACCCTTACAATAGAACTAGCCATAAACCGAACCTTGACACTATCCCTAAACATAATCATAGAACTGACATTAACCATAGACCTAATACTTGCCCTAAACCTAACACAAACCCAAGCCTTCAGCCTAGCCCTAAACCTAACTTTAATCCTAACCCTAAACCTAACCCTAGCACAATCTCTAATTTCAACCCTTGCCCTAATTCAGAACCTAGATATAACCACATCCCATCCCCTATTCCTAACCCTAACCCTAACACAAACACTAACCCTAACCCTAGGCCTAATCCTAACATGAACACTAGCTCTATCCTAGATCTAATTTAGTGCTAACCATACCCCTAACTCTAACCCTACCCCTAAGACTAACTCAAACTCTTGCCCTAGACCTCTTTCTAGTACTAACTCTATCTGTTACCATAACCCTAACACTAGCCGTAACCTAATCCCTAAACCTAGCCCAAGCCCTAACCCTAGATCTAAACATATCTCTAAATATAACCCTAAACCTAAGCCTAAACCTCACATTACCACTAGCCCTAACATTATCACTAATCCTAAAACTAGCCCTAAACCTAGCCCTAGTTCTAAAACAAAACTGAGCCATAGCCCTAACCCTAACCCTAACTTAACAGTAAACCTAGACATGACATTAGCCCTAGCCCTAATACTTACCCTAACCATAACACAAAACTTAACCCTACAACTAACCTTAACTCTAGCCCAAATTCAAGTGTTATCCCTAACCTTAAAACTAACACTGACCCTGACTCTGACCCTAATACTAACCCTATCTCACCCTAATATTAAACCTAACCATAACACTAGACCTAGCCCTAACCCTAACAGTAAAACTAGTGCTAAACGTAACCCTAGTATTTATGTAAGCCATAGCCCTACCCTAGCTCTAACCTAATTTAAAACTTAGCTCTAACCCTAACCCTAACACTAGCTTTAATCCTAACCCTAACTCTAAACATAATCCTTACTCTAGTCTTAATCCTAACCATAACCCTAGCCCTAAATCTAGGTCTAATCCTATCCATTACCTTAACCCTAACCCTAACCCTAATGCTAATCCTAGAATAACCCTGACTCTATCCATAACCCCAACCCTATCCATTACCCTAAACCTAACCTGAAACCTAAACCTAACAATATCCATTATCCTAACCCTAAACATAATCTTAACGCTAATTTGAGCCCTAACGCTAAACCTTAACATAAAAAACCCTAAACGTGACCCTGACCCTAATAATACCCCATCTCTAAAAGTGACCCTAACCATCAACCTAACCCTTACACTATACATAGCCATAAACCTAACCCTGAAACTATCCCTAACCATAACCCTAGACCTAACATTAGCCCTAGCCCTAATGCTAGCCCTTATGCTCAACAAACAAACAAACAAACAAGCAAACAAACAAACAAAAAACATAGCCTTAATCCTGGCCCTAAACCTAGACTTAAACCTAACCCTAACCCTAATACTAGACCTAACCTTAAAGTGAACCCTCACCCTAGACCTTAACCTAGCTATAATATCATACCGTACCCTAACCCTAATTCTAACCCTAGCCCTAAACCAAGGTGTAGCCCTCCTACTAACCCTAGCTCTAACTCTAGACCTAATTTGGACCTAACATTAAACCTAATCATATCCCTTGCCATAAGACTAACTCTAACTCTTGCCCTAGGCCTATCCCTAGTTCTAACTGTATCCCTTACCATAACCCAAAGCCTAGTCCTAACCCTAGCCCCAGACTTAGCCCTAGCCCTAAACCTAGATCTACCCCTAACTCTAAATCTAACCCTAACCATAAACCTATACCTCACCCTAACACTAGCCCTAACCCTAAGGCTAATTTGAAAACTAGCCCTAAACCTAGCCATAGCATTCACACAAAACTCAGCAACAGCTCTAATCCTAACCCTTAACCTAAACCAAATCTTAATGCTACGCCTAGCCCTTACCCTAGCCTTAATTTGAGTCCTAAAACTAACCATGCAATGAATAATGACCCGGACTCTAATCCTAAAACTAGCCCAAGCTCTAAACATCACCCTAACCCTAAACCTAACATGAACACTAAACCTAGTCCTTATCCTAATCCTAAAACTAACCCTAATCATAATGACAGGTCTTACATTAGCAATGGCCCTGACCCTAACACAAAACCTAGCCTTAATCTGAAACCTAACCCTAACTTTAACCCTAACCCTAACCCTAATTCTAGCCCTAAACCAAACCCAAGCTATAACCCTATCCCTTACCCTAAGCCAAACCCTCACCCTATAACTACCCTAGTCCTAACCCTAATCCTTAGCCTATTCCAAACCCTAACTCTATTACTAGTCCTAACCCTAGGCCTCATTCTACATCTAACCCTAACCCAAACCCTAAGCCTATCCCTGACACTTATTCTGACCCTATCCCTAAACAAAATATTAACACTAGCTCTATCGGTAAACATACACCTAAATCTAACCATAACATTAGCACTAGACCTAAACTTAATTTTAAATATAGCCATATCTCTAGCCCTAGCCCTAAACAAAAACCTAGCTCTAGCACTAACAATAACCATTAGCCTAACACAAAGACTAACAATACCCCTAAACTTAACCCTAGTAAAATTGTGGCCCTAACCCTAAATCCAATGCTAACCCAAACACTGACCCTTACCCTAACACAAACCCTAGCTATAAATCTTATCCTAACCCAAAACCTATCCCTAACATTAGACCTATCCATAAACCTAAACTTAAAATTAACCATAACCATAATCCTAGTACTTACATTATCCATAGTCCTAACACTAACCATAAACCTCCCTCAAAACCTAGCCCTAAATGTAGCACGAAAACTAGTTGTAAGCATAACCCCAACCCTAACCTTAGCTCTAGACCTAACTCTCATACTTGCCCTAGCCCTACCCTAGCTCAAAATCTAACCCTTACCCTAAACATAACCCTAACCCTAACCCTAACCTTGCCCTAATCCTACCTCAAATTTTATTTATTACCTTGAACATAACCCTAACACTAATCCTAAACCTAGCTTTAACTCTAATCCAATTCTAAACATAGCCCTGACCCTAACCCTAACTCTCGCCCTAGCTGTATCCATAAACACTTAATCTAAAGCTAAACCTAACACTAACCCTAGGCCTAACCCTAACCCTAGTCTTAATCCTAACCTTAACCCAATCCCTAACACTAGCACTAACTCTATCCATTACCCTAAATATAAGCCTAACCCAAATTCTAACCCTAGGCCTAAACCAAACACTAACCCTAAAACTAACCCTATACATTACTCTATTCCTAACCTGAACCCTAAACCTAAACCTATCCATTACTCTAACCCTAACCCTAAAGCTAATTCGAACCTTAACTCTAAACCTTAACCTAAAGCAAACTCTAACCTGGATTCTGACCCTAATAATACACCCAGCTCTAAACCTGACCCTTAGCCTAAACGTATCCCTTACACTAGACCTAGCCATAATCCTAACATTGACACTATCCCTAACTGTAACCTTACACCTGACATTACCCCTAGCTTTAATTCTTGCCCTAACCCTAACACAAAACCTAACCCTACACCTACCCTTATAAGACCCTAGCCCTAATTCGAGTGTTATCCCTAACCCTAAAACTAACAGTGACCCTGACTCTGAGCCTAATATTAAACCTATCTCAAATCATTACCCTAATACTGAAACTAACCACAACACTAGACCTAGCCTTAACCCTAACCCTAAAACTTGTCCTAATTGTAACGCTAGTTCTTACATTAGCCATAGCCCTACCCTAGCCCTAACCTAATCTAAAACCTAGCCCTAACCCTAACCCTAACACTAGCTTTAACCCTAACCCTAACTCTAAATCTAAACCTAACCCTATCCTTAATCCTAACCATAACCCTTGCCCTCACTCTAGCTATAATCCTATCCATTAACTTAATCCTAACCCTAACCCTAATACTAATCCTAGGATAACCCTAACGTTATCCATAACCTTAATCCTATCCATTACCCTAAACTGAACCGGAATCTTAAACCTAACCACATCCATTATCCTAACCCTAAACATAATCCTAACACTAATTTGAGCCCTAATTCTAAACCTTAACCTAAACAAACCCTAACCGTGACCCTGACTCTCATACTATCCCTATCTCTATAAGTGACCCTAACTCTCAACCTAACCCTTACACTATACATAGCCATAAAACTAACCCTGAAATTATCCCTAACCATAACCCTAGTTGTAACATTAACCCTAGCCCTAATGCTAGACCTAATGCTAAAAAAAAAAAAAAAAAAAAATACATAGCCATAATCCTGGCCCTAAACCTAGCCTTAATCCTAACCCTAACCCTAAGACTAGAACTAACTTTAAAGTGAACCCTAGCCCTAGCCCTTAACCTAGCTATAATATCATACTGTACCCTAACCCTAATCCTAATCCTATTCGTAAACCAAGGCCTAGCCCTTATACTAATGCTAGCTCTAATCCTAGACCTAAATTAGACCTAACCCTAAACCTAATCATATCCCTAGCCCTAAGACTAACTCTAACTCTCGCCCTAACCGTGTCCCTAGTTCTAACCCTATCCTTTATTATAACCCAAATCCTAGCCCTAACCCTAGCCCTAAACCTAGATCTAACCCTAACTCTAAATCTAACCCTAACCTTAAAACTAAACCTCACCCTAACACTAGCTCTAACCCTAATGCTAATTTTAAAACTAGCCTTAACCCTAGCCACAGCATTCAAGCAAAACTCAGCTATAGCTCTAATCCTAACTCTTAATCTAAACCAAATCCTAATGCTATGCCTAGCCCTTACGCTAGCCCTAATTTGAGTCCTAAACCTAACCATACAACTAATAATGACCCGGACTCTGATCCTAAAACTGACCCTAGCTCTAAACATCACCCTAAGCCTAATCCTAATCCTAACACTGAACCTAGCCCTAATTGTAATGCAAGTACTTACATTAGCAATAGCCCTAACCCTAACACAAAACCTACCTTTTTTTTAAGTGGACAAACCAATGATTTTATTTTTTTTAGTTTATTGTATTATATTAGTTATTATTTTAATTGTACAAATGTGTGGGGTATAGTGTGATGATTCAATACATGCATATAATGTGTAACAAGCAAGTCAAGAAAGTTAACATTTCCATCCCCTTAAATGTTTTTTTTTTACATTAATCTCAAATAATTGCACATACTATGGGTACAATATGATATTTCTTTTTTTTTGTATAAGAGAATCTTTATTAGGTCCATAAAGTTAAACATAATACATTGACATCTTATGACACTGAGTAGTTATCATTTATAATTGTATCAGAATTCGTATTTATAATAGGTACACATCTTTGTGTAACTTTTATTTAAGAATTCAAATTAGTGCTGGGAGCATGGTGCACACCTGTGATCCTGGCAGCTTAGGAGGTTGAGACAGAAGGATTGCAAGTTCAAGGCCAGCTTCAGCAACTTAGCAAGGAACTAAACAACTTAGTGACACCTTGTCTCAAAATAAAAACAAAAAGGACTGGGAATGTATCTAAATGCTTAGGTGCCACTGGGTTCAATCCCCAGTATCAACAGGGAAAAAAAGAAAAAGAATTCTGATTAGCATAGAAAGTATTTTAGGAACTTTCTACTCAAAATGGTTTTACCTGTACTTAATGAATATGTTACCACATAGAACGAATTTTGTGAGCATGAATGAGCCATCCTCGAATCTAATTTTAAATAATGATTGAAGAATGTAGTATTATAAAGTGTTTATAGTTTACAATCTATCCTAACATTTTTATTTTTTTTAATTTTTTATTGTTGGTTGTTCAAAACATTACATAGTTCTTGATATATCATATTTCACACTTTGATGCAAGTGGGTTATGAACTCCCATTTTTACCCCGTATACAGATTGCAGAATCATATCAGTTACACATCCATTGATTTACATGTTGCCATACTAATGTCTGTTGTATTCTGCTGCCTTTCCTATCCTCTACTATCCCCCCTCCCCTCCCCTCCCCTCCCCTCTTCTCTCTCTACCCCCTCTACTGTCATTAACTTCTCACCCTTGTATTATTTTTCCCTTTCTCCTCACTTCCTCTTGTATGTAATTTTGTATAACCCTGAGGGTCTCCTTCCATTTCCATGCATTTTCCCTTCTCTCTCCCTTTCCCTCCCACCTCTCATCCCTGTTTAATGTTAATCTTCTTCTCATGCTATTCGTCCCTACTCTGTTCTTAGTTACTCTCCTTATATCAAAGAAGACATTTGGCATTTGTTTTTTTAGGGATTGGCTAGCTTCACTTAGCATAATCTGCTCTAATGCCATCCATTTCCCTGCAAATTCTATGATTTTGTCATTTTTTAATGCAGAGTAATACTCCATTGTGTATAAATGCCACATTTTTTTTTTATCCATTCGTCTATTGAAGGGCATCTAGGTTGGTTCCACAGTCTTGCTATTGTGAATTGTGCTGCTATGAACATCGATGTAGCAGTGTCCCTGTAGCATGCTCTTTTTAGGTCTTTAGAGAATAGACCGAGAAGGGGAATAGCTGGGTCAAATGGTGGTTCCATTCCCAGCTTTCCAAGAAATCTCCATACTGCTTTCCAAATTGGCTGCACCAATTTGCCGTCCCACCAGCAATGTACAAGTGTACCCTTTTCCCCACATCCTCGCCAGCACTTGTTGCTGTTTGACTTCATAATGGCTGCCAATCTTACTGGAGTGAGATGGTATCTTAGGGTGGTTTTGATTTGCATTTCTCTGACTGCTAGAGATGGTGAGCATTTTTTCATGTACTTGTTGATTGATTGTATGTCCTCCTCTGAGAAGTGTCTGTTCAGGTCTTTGGCCCATTTGTTGATTGGGTTATTTGTTCTCTTATTGTCTAATTTTTTGAGTTCTTTCTATACTCTGGATATTAGGGCTCTATCTGAAGTGAGAGGAGTAAAGATTTGTTCCCAGGATGTAGGCTCCCTATTTACCTCTCTTATTGTTTCTTTTGCTGAGAAAAACCTTTTTAGTTTGAGTAAGTCCCATTTGTTGATTCTAGTTATTAACTTTTGTGCTATGGGTGTCCTATTGAGGAATTTGGAGCCCGACCCCACAGTATGTAGATCGTAGCCAACTTTTTCTTCTATCAGACGGCATGTCTCTGATTTGATATCAAGCTCCTTGATCCATTTTGAATTCACTTTTGTGCATGGCGAGAGAAAGGGATTCAGTTTCATTTTGTTGCATATGGATTTCCAGTTTTCCCAGCACCATTTGTTGAAGATGCTATCCTTCCTCCATTGCATGCTTTTAGCCCCTTTATCAAATATAAGATAGTTGTAGTTTTGTGGATTGGTTTCTGTGTCCTCTATTCTGTACCATTGGTCCACCCACCTGTTTTGGTACCAGTACTATGCTGTTTTTGTTACTATTGCTCGGTAGTATAGTTTGAAGTCTGGTATCGCTACACTGCCTGATTCACACTTTGTGGTTAGCATTGTTTTTGCTATTCTGGGTCTTTTATTTTTCCATATGAATTTCATGATTGCTTTCTCTATTTCTACAAGAAATGCCGTTGGGATTTTGATTGGCATTGCATTAAACCTATAGAGAACTTTTGGTAATATCGCCATTTTGATGATGTTAGTTCTGCCTATCCATGAACAGAGTATATTTTTCCATCTTCTAAGATCTTCTTCTATTTCTCTCTTTAGGGTTCTGTAGTTTTCATTGTATAAGTCTTTCACCTCTTTTGTTAGGTTGATTCCCAAGTATTTTATTTTTTTAAGGATATTGTGAATGAAGTGGTTGTCCTCATTTCCATTTCAGAGGATTTGTCGCTGATATACAGAAATGCCTTTGATTTATGCATGTTGATTTTATATCCTGCCACTTTGCTGAATTCATTTATTAGCTCTAATAGTTTCTTTGTAGACCCTTTTGGGTCTGCTAGGTATAGAATCATGTCACCTGCAAATAGTGATAATTTATGTTCTTCTTTTCCTATTTTTATGCCTTTAATTTCTTTCGTCTGTCTAATTTCTCTGGCCAGTGTTTCGAGAACTATGTTGAACAGAAGTGGTGAGAGAGGGCATCCCTGTCTTGTTCCAGATTTTAGAGGGAATGCCTTCAATTTTTCTCCATTCAGAATGATGCTAGCCTGAGGCTTAGCATAGATTGCTTTTACAATATTGAGGTATGTTCCTGTTATCCCTAGTTTTTCTAGAGTTTTGAAAATAAAGGGATGCTGTACTTTGTCAAATGCTTTTTCCGCATCTATCGAGATGATCATATGGTTCTTATCTTTAAGTCTATTGATGTGGTGAATAACATCTATTGATTTCCGTACATTGAACCAGCCTTGCATCCCAGGGATGAATCATACTTGATCAGGGTGCACAATTTTTTGATATGTTTTTGTATCCGATTCGCCAGAATTTTATTGAGGATTTTTGCATCTAGGTTCATTAGACATATTGGTCTGTAGTTTTCTTTCTTTGAAGTGTCTTTGTCTGGTTTAGGTATCAGGGTGATGTTGGCCTCGTGGAATGAATTTGGACGTTCTCCCTCTTTTTCTGTTTCCTGAAGTAGCTTGAAAAGTATTGGTATTAGTTCCTCTTTAAAGGTTTTGTAAAACTCTGCTGTATACCCATCCAGTCCTGGGCTTTTCTTAGTTGGTAGTCTTTTGATGGTTTCTTCTATTTCCTCAATTGATATTGGTCTGTTTAGGTTGTCTATATCCTCCTGACTCAATCTGGGCAGATCATATGACTTAAGAAATTTATTGATGCCTTCACTATCTTCTAATTTATTGGAGTATAGTGATTCAAAATAATTTCTGATTATCTTCTGTATTTCTGAAGTGTCTGTTGTGATATTGCCTTTTTCATCCCGTTTGCTAGTAACTTGAGTTTTCTCTCTTCTTCTCTTCGTTAGCATGACTAAGGGTCTGTCGATTTTATTTATTTTTTCAAAGAACCAACTTTTAGTTTTGTCATTTTTTTTCAATTGTTTCTTTTGTTTCAATTTCATTAATTTCAGCTCTGATTTTAATTATTTTTTGCCTTCTACTTCTTTTGCTGTTGTTTTGCTCTTCTTTTTCTAGGATTTTGAGATGAAGTATGAGATCATTTATTTGTTGGTTTTTTTTTCTTTTTTTAAGGAATGAACTCCAAGCAATGAATTTTCCTCTTAGTACTGCTTTCAATGTGTCCCATAGATTCCAATATGTTGTGTCTGTGTTTTCATTTACCTCTAGGAATTTTTTAATTTCCTCCTTGATGTCTTCTATAACCCATTGATCATTCAGTAACCTATTGTTCATTCTCCAAGTGATGCATGATTTTTCCTTCCTTCTTTTATCGTTGATTTTGAGTTTCATTCCATTATGATCAGATAAGATGCATGGAATTATCTCTACTCCTTTATATTGTCTAAGAGTTGCCCTATGACATAATATATGATCTATTTTTGAGAAGGATCCATGTGCTGCTGAGAAAAAAGTGTAACTGCTTGATATTGGGTGGTATATTCTATATATGTCAATTAAGTCTAGGTTATTAATTGTGTTATTGAGTTCTATAGTTTCCTTATTCAACTTTTGTTTGGAAGATCTGTCCAGTGGCGAGAGAGGTGTGTTGAAGTCTCCCATGATTATTGTATGGTGGTCTATTAGACTCTTGAACTTGAGAAGAGTTTGTTTGATGAACATAGCTGCACCATTGTTTGGGGCATATATATTTATGATTGTTATGTCTTGTTGGTGTATTGTTCCCTTGAGCAGTATGTAGTGTCCCTCTTTATCCCTTTTGATTAACTTTGGCTTGAAATCTATTTTATTTGATATGAGTATGGACACTCCTGCTTGTTTCCAAAGTCCATATGAGTGACATGATTTTTCCCAACCTTTCACCTTCAGCCTATGTATGTCTTTTCCTATCAAATGTGTCTCCTGTAGGCAGCATATTGTTGGGTCTTGTTTTGTGATCCATTCTACTAGCCTGTGTCTCTTAATTGGTGAGTTTAAACCATTAACATTTAGGGTTATTATTGAGATATGGGTTGTTCTTCCAGCCATATTTGTTTATTTCTGTTACTAAACATGGTTTGTTTTCCTCTTTGATTATTTTCCCCCCTTTACTGTCCTACCTCCCACTGTTGGTTTTCATTGTTATTTTCCATTTCCTCTTCCTGTAATGTTTTGCCGAGGATGTTTTGAAGAGATGGTTTTCTAGCTGCGAATTCTTTTAACTTTTGTTTATCGTGGAATGTTTTAATTTCATCTTCCATCCTGAAGCTTAATTTTGCTGGATACACAATTCTTGGTCGGAACCCATTTTCTTTCAGTGTTTGAAATATGTTATTCCAGGATCTTCTAGCTTTCAGAGTCTGTGTTGAAAGATCAACTGTTATCCTGATTGGCTTACCCCTAAATGTAATCTGCTTCCTTTCTCTTGTAGCTTTTAAAATTCTCTCCTTATTGTGTATGTTGGGCATCTTCATTATAATGTGTCTAGGTGTGGATCTCTTATGATTTTGCACATTCGGCATCCTGTAGGCTCCTAGGATTTGGGATTCTGTCTCATTCTTCAAGTCTGGGAAGTTTTCTCATATTATTTCATTGAATCGATTGCTCATTCCTTTGGTTTGGAGCTCTATATCTTCCTGTATCCCAATGACTCTTAAGTTTGGTCTCTTTATGTTATCCCATATTTCTTGGATGTTCTGCTCATGGTTTCTTAACAGTCTTGCTGAGCTGTCTATGTTCTTTTCAAGTTGAAATACTTTGTCTTCATTGTCTGATGTTCTATCTTCTAAGTGTTCTACTCTGCTGGTAGTATTCTCAATTGAGTTTTTAAGTTGGTTTATTGCTTCCTGCATTTCTAGGATTTCTGTTTGTTTGTTTTTTATAACCTCTATCTCCCTGTATAGTTGATCCTTTGCTTCCTGGATTTGTTTGTGTAATTCATTGTTGAAGTGATCTTTCATTGTCTGATTTTGCTGTCTGATGTCTTCCTTGAGACTCCAGATCATCTGAAGCATGTATATCCTGAATTCTTTATCTGGCATTCCATCTGCTGCAGCTGTTACCTCTTCTAAAGTTGAGTTGACCTGCATTGCTTGTGGTCCTTTCTTTCCCTGTCTTTTCATATTGCTTGTGTTTCTTTCTGCTTGGTGAAACTGTTGTGTTTTTGAAAATTTTCCCCCTATATATTTATATTGCTCTTGTATAGTTGAAAAGTTTCCCTTGCAGGGTTGGGCGGTGGTCTGCCTACCTTGCAGGCGCGGGTGGCGGCTCTGTTCTGCCCCTTCTCCAATTGGTGTGACATGTCTACCACACCCGCGGACCGCTGGGCCTGTTCTGGGCACGGGCGAAGGCTCTGCTCTGCTCCTACTCCAATTGGGATGACGTGCCTACCACCCCGGCCGGCCGCTGGGCCTGTTACACCAGTCGGTCGCAGGTCTGCCTACCTTGCGGGAATGGGCGGCGGCTCTGCTCTGCCCCTACTCCAAATGGGGTGACGTGTGTACCACGCCGGCAGGCCACTGGGCCTGTTCTGCTGGTCGGTCGCAGGTCTGCCTACATTTCGGGCATGGGTGGCGGCTCCGCTCTGCCCCTACTCCACTTGGGGTGACGTGTGTACCACGCCGGCATGCCGCTGGGCCTGATCTGCCGGTCTATCACATGTCTGCCTACCTTGCAGGCCCGGGCGGCATCTCTGCTCTGCCCATCCTACCACGCCCGCGGACCACTGGTCCTGTTCGGCCAGTCGGTCGCAGGTCTGCCTACCTTGCGGGCACGGGTGGCAGCTCTTCTCTGCCCCTACTCCAATTGGGGTCACGCCGGCAGGCCACTGGGCCTGTCCCGGGCGCGGGCGTCAGCTCTGCTCTGCCCCTCTGGCTTGATGACAAAGTGAGAGAGACTCGGGTGTTTGTGACTCACTTTCTTTACCAGGAGACCAACTGTTTCTGTCGCCACTGGTATCAATGAAGTTCTCTCCTCTGCCGCTTTCTGATGATATCAAATCTCTGACATGTTGTTATCCCATGCGAATGGCAGCATTTCGTTCCCTTTGCCGGGTGACCAAAGCAACGGGTGAGTCCTGACCGGCCCTCACAAGCCCCATCTCAGTCCTGTTGCCACTGCCTATGAAGGCTCGGTTGGTATTTACCTCCACAGTATTCAGCAGGACCCGGACCGAGAAGCAGTTTCCGCGGATTCTTTAGCCCTGGGCCGGAGCAGTTCCGGGAGCCAGAATTCGGCCGCTCCGTGCTCGTTGTATGTTCTGATAGGAGCAGGCTCCAAGAAGTAGTTTCCGTGGGTTAATTACCACTGAGCCTGAGTAATTTGTCTGCGAGCTGCAGGCAAACGGCAGCCTGAAATTACCTGTTCTATGGCTGAATGAGCTGCGATCAGTCGAAAACAGGGATGGTGACGTCAGCTCTCCAAGATGGTGGCCTCTGGCTTACTCTGTGGTCTGACCGGTGTGGAGAACCAAATTGGACCGCTTCCTTTCCCCGTCTCAAACCCAGAATTCAGCACTGAGTATGGTGATTGCACAGCTGACAGAAGCCCTTGGAATCTGCAGCGCTATATCTTTGCATTGCTATCTCCTCGTTTCCCAGCACGCACCGCAGACTCTAGCCACGTGGCAATTTGCTGAATAAGCAGCGTGACCCTCCGTGCGGACAAATCTCTCGCGTTTGAGCTCCCGTAGCTGATCCTCGTGAGATGGAAATCCTTCCTTTAGGTTTTGGAGTACCCCAATTTTGCTGGAAATTCCTAACAAGATAGCTTTTAGCCTTTCTACCTTGTCATTCTCCCGCACAGTGACGCGGTACACGGGGGTAATGCACTCCCTTTGCCACCATCTTCCCCCAAAACCTACCCTTAATCTGAACCCTAACCCTAGCTTTAACCCTAAATCTAACCTAAATCCAAGCTCTAACCCTATCTTTAACCCTAAACCAAACCCTCACCCTAATGCTACCCTAGTCCTAACCCTAATTCTTAGCCTACCCCAAACCCTAAATCTATTACTAGTCCTAACCCTAGGCCTCATTCTACCTCTAACCCTTATCCAAACCCTAAGCCTATCCCTGACCCTTATTCTGACCCTAACACTAAGCCTAGGTCTAAACCTGAACCTAAACCTAAACCAAACACTAACACTAGAACTATCAGTAAACCTGCTGCAGTCTGGCTGGGCACAATTCAGGAGCCACTTGTCAAAAGAAACTAACTTTATTTTTAGAACACACACACCGCACCACACAGTTCCTCAGGAAAAACCCTCAGAGCCCAACTGCCACCACCGGCTTCCACAAGCCTCTCCACCTCCCCCACTCCTCCTGCTCTTGAGGCTGATTGGCTGCGTCACGTGGACAGAGCCAAAAAAAGTCCCCCAGTGAGCAGCTCCATGGTCTGAAAGGGCAGGGAAACAGCCCAATGAGCATCACCGCAGAGGAGCCAATCAGTTGGCAACTAGAAGTTTGGTGGGACTGCTGTGAGCCAATCATCAGCTGGCAGCTGGAAGTTTGCTGGCAGCTGGAAGTTTGCTGGGGCCCCTTTTGGCTGTGGCTCTCAACATAAACCTATACCTAAAACTAACTGTAACATTAACACTAGACCTAAACTTAATCATAAATATAGCCATTACTCTAGACCTAGCCCTAAACAAAAACTTAGCTCTAGCACTAACAATAAGCATTAGTCTAATGAAATGACTAACAATACCTCTAGACCTAACCCTAGTAAAATTGGGCTCCTAACCCTAAATCCAAAGCTAACCTGAACACTGACTCTTACACTTACACAAACCCGAGCTCTAAACCTTATCCTAACCCAAAACATACCCCTAACACTAGACCTATTTATAACCCTAACCTTAAAACTAGCCATAACCATAATCCTAGTTCTTATATTACCCATAGTCAAACCTCTCCCAAAACCTACCCCTAAATGTAGCACTAAAAATAGCTGTAAGCCTAACCCTAACCATAGCCCTAGGCCTAACCCTCACACTAGCCTAGCCCTAACCTTAGCTCAAACACTCTTACCCTAAATGTAACCCTAACCCATGCTCTAATCCTAACAGTAACCATAGCACAAATCCTACGTCAAATTCTATCCATTACCTTAAATATAACCCTAACACTAATGCTAAACCTAGCCCTAAATCTAACCCTAATTCTAAACATAGCCCTGACAATAACCCTAAACTTCGCCCTAGCCCTAACCATAAACACTTAACCTAAACCTAACCCTAACACTAACCCTAGGCCTAACCCTAACACTAGTACTAATACTAACCTTAACCCAATCCCTAACACTAGCACTAACTCTATCCATTACCCTACATATAAGCCTATCCCAAATGCTAATACTAAGCCTAAACCTAACACTATCGCTAAAACTAACACTATACATTACTCAATATCTAACCTTAACCCTAAACATAATCCTATTCATTACTCTAACCCTAACCCTAATGCTAATTTGAGCCCTAACCCTAAACCTTAACCTAAAGTAAACCCTAACCTGGACTTTGACCCTAATAATACACCCAGCTCTAAACCTGACCCTCACCCTAAACCTAACCCTTACACTAGACCTAGCCATAAACATAACCCTAACCATAACCCTAGAGCTGACATTAGTCCTAGCTCTAATTCTAGCCCTTACCGTAACACAAAACCTAGCCCTCATCCTAGCCCTAAACCTAGCTTTAATCCTAATCCAAATCCTTACCCTGGCTCTATCCCTAATTTTAACCCTCGACCTAGCCCTAAACCTAACTATAACCACATCTAATCCCCTAAAACTAACCCTAACCCTAACAATTACACAAACCCTAACCCTAGCCTTAACCATAGGCCTAACACTAACACTAACCCTAGCACTCATCCTAGCCCTAATTTAACCCTAACCCTAACCCTACCCCTAACACTAGTCCTAAGACAAACTCACTGTCACCCTAGCCCCATTTCTATTTCTAACCCTATCCGTTACCTTAGCCCTAACCTTAGCCCTCAACATAGCCATAGCCCTAACCCTAGATCTAAACATAACTCTAAATCTAACCTAAACTTAAGCCTAAACCTCACCCTACCACTAGCCCTAATACCATTGCTAATCCTAAAACTAGCCCTAACTCTAGACCTAGCCCTAAAACAAAACTGAGCCATTGCTCTAACCCTAAACCTTAACCTAAACCAAACCCTAATCCTACAACTAGCCATAACCCTAGCTCCAATTCAAGTCCTAGGCCTAAAACTAACCATAGCTCTAAATAGCACCCTAACCATAAAGCTAATGCTAACACTAGACCAGCCCAAATCCCATTAAAAAAACTAACCCTAATAGTAAACCTAGATCTTATATTGGCCTAAGCCCGAACTGTAGCCTTAACCCTAACAAAAAATAGCCCTAATCGGAGCCCTAACACTAGATTTAACCCTAATCCTAACCCTAACCCTAGTCCTAAACCTAACCTTAACTATAGCCCAAACCATATCCCTTACCCTAAGCCAAACCCTATCCATAATGCTAACCCTAGTCTTAATCCTAATCCTTAGCCTAACCCAAACTCTAATCCTATTACTAGTCCTAACCCTAGCACTTATTCTAGCTCTAAATCTAACCCAAAACCTAACCCTAACCTTATTCTGACACTAACACTAATTATAGGTTTAAACCTGAACCTAACCCTAAACTGAATCCTGAAACAAGCCTTATAGTAAACTTATACCTAAACCTAACCCTAACACTAGCCCTAGACCTAAACCTAATGCTAAATCTAGTGATAACTCTAGCCCTAGACCTAAACAAAAACTTAGTCCTAGCCCTAACAATAACCCTTAACCTAAAACAAATACTAACCCTACCCCTAACCTAACCTTGTCCTAATTCTTGCTTTCACCCTAACTCTAACTCTAACCTGAACACTGACCCTGCCTTTAACAGTAAATCTATCTCTAAACCTGAGCCTAAACAACATCTAAACCTAACACTAGACCTAGCCATAACTCTAACCCTAAAACTAGCCCTAATTATAACCCTAGTTCTTAAATTACCCATAGCCCTAACCCTAGGCATAAACCTGACACAAAACCTAAATCTTATCCTAGGCCTAAACCTAGCCGTAGGTGTTACTCTAACACAAACCGTTGCCCTAACCCTACCCTAACCCTCGCCTTAGTCCTAACCCTGGCTCAAAACCTAACGTTACCCTAAATATAAACCTACACCTATCCCTAAATCTAACCCTAAACCTAGCCCTAATCCTAACCTTAATTCAAGCACTAAACCTATCTCTAAAGATACCCATTACCCTAAATATAACCTTAACTCTATTGATAACCCTAGGCCTAACAATAACCCTAAACCTAACCAGAAAACTGATCCTAGACCTAACCCTAAACCTCAGCCTCACCATAGACCTAACCCTAGCTCAAACCGTAACACATACCATAAACCTAACCATAACCATAGGCCTAACACTAAGCCTAACCCTCAATCTAACTCTAACCATAAACCTAAACCTACATCTAATCATATCCCTTACCCTCACACTAACACTACCCCTAATGTTGACTGTAGCCCTTATCCTCACCCTAACCCTAACTGTACTGTAATCCTATCCCTAGACCTAACCCTAAACCTAACCCTCACGTTAGCCCTAAACCTAGCTCAAAACCCAACCCTTACACTAAACATAACCCTAAACCTAACCCTAGATCTAACCATAACCCTAACCCTAACTCAAGACCTATTTCTAACCATAACCCTAGCCCTAAACTTAGCTGTAACCCTATCCATTATCCTAACCATAACCCTTAACCTAATGCTAACTCTAGACCTAACCCTAACCCTATTGCTAACCCTAACCTTATCAATTACGCTAAACCTAAACTGAACCCTAAACAAAGACCTATCATAATCCTAACCCTAACCCTAAAGCTAATTAGAGCCCTAACCCTAAACCCTAAGCTCAAACAAATTCCAACCCTGAACCTTACCCTAATAATTCCCCTAGCTCTAAACCGGACTCTTACCCTAAATGTAACCCTTACACTATACCTAGCCATAAATCATTCTAAATCTATCCCCAACCATAACGCTAGACCTTACATTGGCACTAGCCCTAATCCTAGCCCTAACCCTAACACAAAACCTAGCCCTTATCCTAGCCCTAAATATAGCCTTAATCCTAACACTAACCCTAACTTTAGGCCTAACTCTAACACTAACCCTAGCCCTAATCGTAGCCCTAATATATGCCTATCCCTAACCTTAGTCCTAACCCTAGCCCTAAGACTAATTCTAACTCTCACCTTTGCCCCATCCCTAGTTCTAACCCTATCCCTTACTGGAACAATAATCCTAGCCATAACCCTAGCCCTATCCTTAGCCCTAGCCCTAACCTAGATCTAACTCTAACTCTAAATCTAACTTTAACCCTAAGTCTAAACCTAAACATAACACTAGCCCTAACCCTAATGCTAATCCTAAAAATAGCCCTAATCCTAACCCTAGCCCTAAAACAAAACGCAAACATAGCCCTAAACCTAACCATTAATCTAAACCAAAGTCTAAGCCAAACCTTAAACTAGGCCCTAATTCGAGTTTTAAGCTGAACCCTAAAACTAACCCTGACCCTGAATCTGACCAAAACACTAACCCTACCTCTAAACACCACCCTAACCCTAAACCTAAACCTAACACTAGACCTAGCCCCCACCCTAAACCTAAATTAATTCCTAAATATATCCCTGGTACTTAAATTAGCTGTAACCCTAACCACAGCACTAACTTAACATAAAACCTAGCCGTAATTCAAGCCCTAACCCAAGCTTTGACCCTAACACTTACCCTAACCCTAGCTCTAACCCTATCTATTGTCATAACTATAACCCTAACACTAATGCTAACCCTAGGCCTAAACCTAACATGATCCCTAATCCTAACCCTATCCATTACCCTAAACCAAACCTAAACCCTAAACCTCAACCTATTATTACCCTAACCCTAACCTTAATACTAATTCAAGCCCTAAATTTAAATCATAACCTATACCCAAACACTAACCAAAGCCCTGACCCTAATAATACCCCTAGCTCTAAACTTGACCTAAAACTAACCATAACCCTAACACTAACCCTAAATTAAACACTAACCTGAACGTTAACCTAACCCTAACTGTAACCCTAACCACAACCCTAACCCTAACCCTAAAGCTAACCCTAACCCTGATACTAACACTAAGCCTCACACTAACCCTAACCCGAAACCTAACACAAACACTAACCCAAATAATAAACCTAACTCTAACCCTAACCCTAACCCTACCCCTACCATTAATATAGCCCTAAACCTAAAGTTAACCCTAACACTAACCATAACCCTAACCCTAACTCTAAACCTAAACCTAACACAAACCCTAAACTTAATCCTAACACAAAGTCTAAACCTAACCCTAACCCTAATTTAATTTAAACCCTATCCTTAAACCAAACCCTAATGCTGACATGAACCCTAACACTAACCCTAACCCTAACCTTAACACTAACCCTAACCCTAAATCTAACCCTACTCCTAACCGCAACCCTAATTCTAATACTAAAACTAACACTAACCATAACATAAACCCTAACCTTAACCATAACCCTAACCCTAACCTAACCCTAATCCTAACCCTAAATTTACCCTATCTCTAACCCAAAACCTATCACTAACCAAATTCTAACCCAAAATCTAACCCTAATCCTAACCATAACACTAACCCTAACCTTAACCCAACCCTTGCCTAAACCTAACAGTAACCCTAAACCTAACAATGACAATAACCTTAAACCTATACCTAACCCGAAACCTAACTTTAACCCTAACTGTAAACCTAACACTAATGCAAACAGTAACCCAAACCTAAATCGAACCCTAAACCTCATCCTAACACTAACCCAGACCCTAACCCTAACCCTAACCTTAACCCAAATCCTAACTCTTACATTAAAACTAAACTTAACTCTAAACCTGAAACGAACCATAATCCTAAACCTAATAGTAACCCTAAAACTAATTATAACACAAAACCAAACACTAACACTAACCCTAACCGTAACCCTTACACTAACCCTAACACTAACCCGAAACCTAAACTAAACACTAACCCTAAACCTAACTCTAACAAGAACCCTAAGCCAAACACTAACACTATCATAAACCTAACCCTAATCCTATCCTTAACATGAACTCTAAACTCCAACCTAACCCTAATCCTAACCCTAACCCTAAGCCTAACCTAACCCTAAACCTAACACTAACCCTAACCCTAAAACTCACCCTAACACTATCCCTAACACTAACCCTAACCCTAATCCTAACACTCACACTAACCCTAACCCTATAACTAACACTAACTCTTATTATAACCCTAAACCTAAACCTAAACCTTACCCTAATGCTGACATGAACCCTAACACTAACCCTAACCCTAACCTTAACACTATCCCTAACCCTAAATCTAACCCTAAACCTAAAGGCAACCCTAATTCTAATACTAAAACTAACACTAACCATAACATAAACCCTAACCTTAACCATAACCCTAACCCTAACCTAACCCTAATCCTAACCCTAAATTTACCCTATCTCTAAACCTAACCCTAACTCTAAACTTAAGTTAAACACTAACACTAACCCTAACACTAACCCAAAATCTAACCTTAACCCTAACATTAACCCTAACCCTAAACCTAACCATAATTCTAAACTTAACACTAAACCTAACTCTAATCCTAACAGTAACACTAACACTAATCTTAATCCTAATATGAAATATAAAAATAACCCTAAACTTAACTGTAAACCTAACCCTAACATTAACCCTAAATTTAACCCTACAACAAAGCCTAAATATAATGCAAACCCTAACCATAAAACTCACCCTAAACCTAACCCTAACCCTAACACTAACATTAAAACTAAACCTAACCTATCCCTAACCCTAACTTAAACCCTAACCCTATCACAAAACCTATTCATAACCCTACTCCTAACCCAAAGACTAACAATAAACCTTACCCTACCACTAAACCTATCCCTCATTCTAACACTAACCCTAACCCTACATTTAACCCTACCACTAAACCAAACCCTAACTCTAACCCTAATCCAACCATAACCCTAATCCTAACCCTAACACATACCCCAACCGTAACCCTAACACTATTTCTAATTGTATCCCTAACCCTAAACCTAAGACTAACACTAACCCTAACCCTAACACTGAACCTAACACTAAATTTAACATGAACCTTAACACTTACCCTAACACTAACCCTAACCCTAACTCTAACCCCAAACCTAACATTAACCCTATATATAACCTTAACCAAATCAGTAATCCTAACCCTAAACCTAAACCTAACACTTGCCCTAACCCTAACACTAAGCAGAACCAAAACACTATCCCTAACCCTAACCCAAACCCTAAACCTATCACAAAACTTAATCATAACCCCAAGCCTTACCCTAACCCTTATCCTAACCCTAACCCTATCCCTAATCCTAACACTAATCCTAACCCTACATTTAATCCTAACACTAATCCTAACCCTACCTCTAACCATAATCCAACCATAACCCTAAAATTAACCCTAAAATAAATCCTAACCCACACCTAACCTTAACACAAAACATAACCCTATTCCTAACACTAACACTAACACTAACCCTAACCCTAAACCTTAACCTCAACATAAATCTTAAACTAACCCTAACCCTAACTCAATCCCTAAACCTAAACATCACCAATACTCTAAGAATAACCCTAATTCTAACCCTAACCCGTACAGTAACTGTACTCCTAACCCTAAACCTAACACTAACCATACCCTAAGCCTAATCCTTACAATAACACTAACCCTAAACCTAACTGTAACAGTAACCCTAAACTTATCCCAAAACCTAACACTATTTCTAACCATATCCATAACCCTAAACCTAACACTAACATTAACTCTAACCCTAAACCTAACACTAAACCTAACCCTAACCCTAACACTAACCTTAAACCTAACCCTAACACTAACTCAACCCTAACTCTAACCCTAAACCTAACACTAACCATATACCTAACCCTAACTAAAACACTGACACTAACCCTAACCCTAACACTAAACATAACAGTAACCCTAATCCTAAACATAACCCTAACACTAACACTAACCCTAACCCTTCAATGAACCTTAACCCTAACACGAACCTAATTCTAACACTAATTCTAAACCTAACACTAACCCTAAAACTAACCCTAACCTAACCCGACCCTAACTCTAACCCTAAACCTAACATTAACCATATACCTAACCCTAACCAAAACACTGACACTAACCCTAAACTTAACACTAAACGTAACACAAACACTAACCCTAAACATAACCCTAACACTAACACTAACCCTAACACTAAAATGAATCTTAACCCTAACACGAACCTAACTCTAACACTAAACCTAACCCTAACCCTAACCCTGACCCTAACACTAAAACTAAACCTAACTCTAACCCTAACTCTAAACCTAACCCTAAACCTAACCCTAACCCTGACACTAACCCTAACTCTAACCGTAACCTTATCACAAACCTAATCCTAACCCTAAAACTAACACTAATCCTAATCTATACCCCCAATCTAAGCCTATTCCTAACTGTAACCATAAACCTAACCCTAACACAAAAGCTAACCATAACCATAGCACTGACCATAAGCCTAAGCCTAAAATTAACACTAAAGAAAACTGCAACCCTAAACTTAACCCTAAGTGTAACCCTAACACTAACACTAAACCTAAAACTAACTCTAACTTAAACTCTAACACTAACTCTAACCACAATCCTAAACCTAACACTAATCCTAAACCTAACTAAAACCCTAAATCAAACACTAATGCTAAACCAAACCTTAACCCTAACCCTAAGACTAACCCAAACTGCAACCCTAGCCCTAAAACTAATCCTAACAGAAATCCTAAACCTATCCCTAATGGTAACACTAACAATAACACGAAACCTCACTGTAAACCTAACTCTAAACCTAACCCTAACTCTAACCCTATCCCTAACACTTACCATAAAGCTGACTCTAACCCTAACCCAAACACTAATCATAACACATATCCTTAAACTAATCCTAACCCTAACCCTAATTCTAAACCTTACCCTAATCCTAACGGTAACTGTATCACTGACCCAAACTAAACCTATACCAAACACTATTCCTATGCCAAAACCTAACAGGAACACTAACCCTAAACCTAACCCTAACCCCAACCATAACACTAACACTAACCCTAAACCTATCCCTAAAGCTAACGCTAAATATAACCCTAAACCTAACCCAAATTTCAACTGTAACACTGCACCTAACCCTAACCCTAAACCTAACCCTAACCCTAATCCTAATATTAACCCTAAGCCTAACACTAACCCTAAACAAATCCTAACCATAAACCTAACACTAACCCTAACTGTAACCCTAATTCTAACACTAAGCCTATCCCTAACCATAAATTTATCACTAACCCTAACATTAAACCTCACCCTAACCCTAAGCCTAACACTAACACTAACCCTAATCCTAAGACTAACCCTAAACCTAAACCTAACCCTCACTCTAACCATAAAATATAACCCTAACACTAACACTCACCCTTACTCTAACACTAAACCTAACCATAACCCCAACCCTAAAACTAAACCTAATTCTAACCCTAACCCTAAACCTAAAACTAATCTTAACACTAACCTTAATCTTAACCCTAAGACTAACTCTAACCCTATCCCTAACACTAACCCTACCTTAACCCTAACCCTAACACTACCCCTAACACTAATCCTAACCCTAACCCTAACATTAACATTAATCCTAACCCTAACCCTTACCCTAACCATAATCGTGACCCTAACAGTGATTAAACCTAACACTTTCCCTAACACTATCACGAACACTAAACCTAACCTTAAACCTAACCCTATAATTAACCCTAACCCTAATCCTAACCCTAACATCCCTAAATTTAACCCTTACACTAACCCTAACCTTCAGTCTAAACCTAAGTGTAAACATAACCCTAAACCTAACACTAAATCTAATTTTAAATCTAACCTTAACACTAAACCTAACACTAACTCTAACTGTAACACTAACCCTAACCCTAAACCTAACACTAAACCTTACCCTAACCCTAACCCTAACCCCAAACCTAACACTAACCCTAAACCTTATTTTAACCTGAACCCTAACCCTATCAGTGACCCTAACTATATCCCTAACCTTAACACTTACCCTAACCCTAAACGTAACCCTAATCTTAACCCTAAAGTTAAACCTACCCCTAACCTTTCTGGAGTCTTGCTGGGCACAAATAACTGGGAGGTGACAAGCAACTTGAAATTTGAAGCGGGAACTACTTTATTGCAAGTGTACTCAGCGGGAACTGAGCGAGAACTCAAAGTAGCGGGCACCAAAGGTAGCAGGAGCAGCTTCTCTGTGGGACAGCAGAGGTATATATATATATATATATATATATATATATATATATATATATATATATATATATATATATATATATATATATATATATATTTAACAAATTACACACAGCTTGACTCAATTAACATCATCTAGATACAGCAGTCAGCCAATAAGTAATCCTCATCATCTTAATGGCTCACTGGCGTTGCTTCACAAACCACACCTCCTGGCAAACTGCCAGACGCCATCTTGACTTGATTTGCATCCCCAACATCTCCTCCCTTTTGTTTTATTAAACAACAAGTATGTGGCTTTGGGACCGTGCCTGTTTTAGGTTGTCAAATACTACATATGGTCCTTACCCGTCATTGGATGGTCTGACCTCAAATCGTATCAGCCTCTTGTCTTAGGTTGGTACCATTGTAATTGGATCTTATCCGTCTTTGACTACTGGCACAACACACTTAGCCATACTTGTGGATAATGACCATAGTGGTTTTTACACAAACACCATAAACAACCTGCTACAAGCAGAAGGAGGAGGATATAAGATGCCACAATATCAAGCCATTGACAGCTGCAAGTGAGAAACCCCTGGAAAAACTGTACCACCAATGACACTGTCAGCAAAGATACCCTGGAACTATTACAATTTGTTGTATCAGTTCATAATGCATATAAGTGATACACAGTCCAGGCAAGTTCCACAAGCAGCTCAAAGCAGAGAAATCCATTAATATGTCTATTTCTTCTCAAAGCAAATTGACTCTTTGATTGAGCATCACTTGTTAAGTTACATTATTCATTGATGCATCAGTTTATACAGTTTGTGTGATAGCTATCACAGAAGCTATAGCGGCAGCACCAGAAACAGCAACAGCTGTGATGATGGTTGCTTTAATTCCAAAGTCTCATTTAGTTTTCATTAATACTGGAAATTCTTCTATTTTTGTCTTAAGGTAGGAATTCTGGCAATGATGCCTAAAGAAAATTGTGTAGCATTCCAGCAGGCACTAAGAAAACAATTTTCTGAACAATTTACATTATCCTGAACAGAATTATTAGATATAATGAAAAGGAAAGGTGAAAGTAAACAAACAGATCTGTTAACCTCCTTTATTGTTCACATATTAAAACAATACTCAATTGAAATTAAACTGTTTAAATCACATGAATACAAGATATTTGGATCCAATTTTAAATGAGTGCTCCTGATATATGGACATATGCACATACAGACATACAACACATAACACAAGTGTGCACACATAACACAATAGTAAAGGCCTAGTAGTTTTTCACAGGTAAAATCTCCATTGCAATGTTTAAAAACTCTTCAGTTAATCCAAAAAATAGATCAGAAAAATATTAACGTAGGTCTGTATGAGCTCAAAAAATAAAATAGAAAATTATTTTTGTAACTTGCATATGTGTTTGAAGGTATTCCCACAAGTAAACCTCAAGGTTTTTTACATTAGAAATGGGCCTTAGTGGTGCTAATTAGCCTCCAGGTGTAGGAGAACCATTATCACAGATGTAAGGATAGTTAAACTGGGGTTCTGCATATCAGCTATTATGGATTTGAGCCAAATCATCTTCTTTTTGGTCTGTAGAAATCGCTTTAGTTAGTCTCTCTGGAATCCAAATTGGTTGTCGTTCTCCCTGTGGAAACACACAAACAGTCCCCCGACTCCAGACAATCACTGGTCAGGACCTTTCATTGTCCAGTTAGAATATCTTTCCAAAGTACCTTTGGCTTATGTACATTTTTTGGACACTTGTACCTTTCCACAGCACTGAGTCCTGATGAATCCAAATTTAAAAAGTTTAACATAAAAAGGGTTATGTTAAGTTTATCTTTGGGGGATTTATATCCCATCCCAATTCCCTCTTTTTTTAAATAAGTACATTTAAATAGTTTGATGAGCTTTTTCAACTATGCCTTGTCCCTGTGGATTATATGGGATTATTGTTATGTGAGCAATGCCAAATGATGAGCAAAATTGCTTGAAAGAAGTAGAAGTATAGCCAGGGCCATTATCTGTTTTTAACTGTTTTGGAATGTCCACAGTGGCAAATTTGGTAAACAATGAGATATGATATCTTTAGTTTTTTCTCCAGTATGAAGGGAGCCCATTAAATGTCCAGAAGAATTATTAACTGTACATGCAAATATTTTAATTTTCCAAATGCTGGCAAATGTGTGACGTCCATCTGACAGATATGATTAGATATTATTCCTCTAAGATTAATTGCAAGATTAACTTGTGTTAAAAAGGTCACACAATTGTGACATTATTTTATTATATGTCTAGCCTTCTCCTTAGTTATTCTAAAACACTTTTGAAAGGTGTTAACATTGACATGGAAGGATTTGTGAAAATTTGTAGCTTCTTCTATTATAGAAAAAAAATATGTATGTCATGTGTGGTTTTATCTGCTAAATCATTGCCCAAACTAAGGGCTCCAGGCAATCCTGTATGTGCCCTGATATGTCTTATAAAGGATGGATCTTTTCTGTCCCAGATTAAACTTTGCATAGCAGAAAACAAAGAGAAAACAGTAGAGGAAGGGGAAATCCTACCAGCATCTTCAAGGGAATTTATAGCATTAACTATATATAAACTGTCAGAAAATAAATTAAATACGGAATCTTTAAACATCAAAAAAGCTTGTAATACCACATTAAGCTCTACCTTTTGAGCTGATTGTTTGGGTACTAAAAATGTGAAAGCTTGATGAGGGGGAACTACTGCTGCTGTACCATTATTTGACCCATCAGTGAATATATTTGGAGCTTTCATGGTAGGCGTTTTTCTTGTCATTTTTGGAAAAACTACAGGATGCGAGGACCAAAAAGACAACAAAGGATTAGATGGCAAGTGATTATCAAATAAACAAATAGATTTGGACATAATTATTGTCCAAGTATTTGACTCATCAGCTAATTCTTTAATTTTATCCATAGTATATGGAGTGATAATTTTATTAGGAGAAATTCCAAACACTCCCTTTGCTGCTATTATTCCTTTGAGTATTAATTGTCCTATAGCCTCAGGATACCTAGTAACAATAGTGTTAGGATAATAAGATAAATGTATCCATAATAATGGACCTTCTTGCCAAAATACTCCTATAGGCATATTTTTTGTTGGTAATACAATAAATAATAATGGCAAACTTATATCAATTCTATGCAAATGCATATTTTCCATATATGTTTCAATGAGTTTTAATGTCTTTATTGCTTCAGGCGTTAACATGCAGGGTGAATTTGTATCCAACGGACGTTTTAGGATATCAAATAAAGGTCCCAACTCTCCTGTTGGTATGCCTAGATAAGCCCTTATCCAATTTATGTCTCCTAACAACTTTTGAAAGTCGTTAAGTGTTTTAAGTTGATCTACTCATATTTGAATTTTTGGTGGTCGAACCATGGTTGAGGACAATAGAAGTCCTAAATAATTAATTGGAAGATTTAATTGTACTTTATCTATTGCTATCTCTAGATTATAATTTTTTAGTAAGTTTGTCAGTGTGGCATACCATTCTAGCAATTTGTTTTTATCTTTGTGTGCTAATAATATATCGTCCATACAGTGAAATATTGGTACTTCAGGATTTTGATTTCTAAGTGGCTGGATTGCTTTGTTAACATAAATTTGACACATAGTTGGGCTGTTAGCCATCGCTTGAGGCAGTACTTTCCATTCATATCTCTGATCGGGACCTTCTTGTTTCAGTGCAGGGACAGTAAATGCAAAACGTGGACTATCCTCAGGATGATTTGCAATTGAAAAAAAAAAAACAACCTTTAGTATCTATAACTAAAACATACCAGGTTTTTGGCAAAGCAGACAATTGAGGAATTCCCAATTGAGCAGGTCCCATAATAACCATCTCATTATTAATGGCTCTTATTTTGCAATAATCTCCATTTACCAGATTTCTTTTTGATGACAAAAATGGGAGTATTATGGGGAGATACAGAATGTTGTATATATCCTTCCGCTAATTGTTGTTTAACCAGGTCATGGTATGCTTGTATCTTTTCTTTAGTCAGGGCCCACTGAGGAACCCATACTGGTCTTTCTGATTTCCAATAAATTTTTATTGTCTCAGTGGCCCTTTCTGAAAATTCAGCCCATGTCTGTCCATTCCTTGATCTATTTGTATTGGTACTGCTATACCTTGTTCTTGTTTTTCTAATCTTTTTCCTTTCCTAAAACCTTGTCTAGTCATAATAGTGGGTGCATTTTGGTTGATGTTATTTGTTAATGTCAAACCTAATTGATCTAGGACATCTCATCCCCATAAATTTACGGGAAGGTGATCCAATACATATGGCTGTATAGTTCCTTCACATTCTTCAGGATCCTTCCGATCTAATAAAATTGCTCTTCTATGGGGATTAGTTGCCACTCCTAGGCCTCAAAGTGTTTGAGTGGCTTGTTGTAATGGCCAATGTTTTGGCCATTCTTGATGAGAGATGATGCTAAGGTCTTCACCTATATCCAGTAGCCCATTAAATTCATGTCCTTGAATATTTAGTTTTAGCATGGGGCGAGAATCTAAATTTAAAGAAAGCATAGCCCAGTCTACACCCGTGGAGCCTAATCCCTTGGAACCTCTTTCTACATTACGACTGGAAAATTTATCATGTAGGCTGGGTATTATTAGTAACTGTGCTATTCTATCTCCTGGTGAAGTTACTGATATACCCTGATATACTGAGAACTGGCTATAATTTTTATTTCTCTTTCATAATCAGGATCAATTACCCCAGGACTTATCATAAGTCCTTTTAGAGTAGAAGAGCTGCGTCCCAATAATAAGCCTACTGTTCCTTTGGGAAGAGGTCCTTTTACCCCTGTGGGAATGATTTGAACTCCCATCTCTGGAGTTATTACTGATCTGGCTGAGGCGCAGATGTCCAACCCTGTGCTCCCTCTGGTTTGTCTGATGAGGGATATAATGGACAATGTGTCCTGGGCACTACCCTGATGGGGTTGCTGGGTTCCTCCAGTGCTCTGTATATTTGTGGTCTTGGGCCCCAGAACATTGGGCCCCCCTGTCCATTTTTTGGCAATGGAGCCTGATGCCTTTCTCCATGATATCGTGGATAAACACCTGGTCCTCATTCATTTTTTGATAATGGAGAACCCTCTATGTTGGTTTGAGAACGACATTCATTAGTCCAATGTCTCCATCTACGGCATCGTGGGCAAATACCCGGTATTCTACTCCTTTGATACCTAGTTTTGTTAAACCCTCCTCCTATTGGGCAATTCCTTTTAAAATGTCCTGTTTGTTCACAATTGTAGCATGTTCTTGGCCTGGCATCTAAATCTTGTTTTACTGCAGCTGCCACGACTTGCCCTTGTTCTAAAGCCTCTTTTACTGCAGCTGCCACAACTTGCTCTTGTTCATTAATGTCTCTACATAATTTAATATATATGTTTAAATCTTCATGTTTCCATGGTCTAATGACTTCTCTGCACCAACGATTCACTTGCTTATAAGCCAGTTGTTTTATTAATGGCATTGCTTGTTCTGTATTCCCAAAAACTCCGGTAGCTGTTTGAATAAGCCTATCTACAAATTCAGCGTAAGATTCATTAGCTCCTTGTATTACCTTAGATAATTGACTTGTAAACCTCCATGTCCTTGTAAATTCTTCCATGCCCTAACTGCATGTGCAGCAATTTGTGCGTATACACCAGGATCATATGCAATTTGTTGCTGATGATCCTCATAAGGTCCCTTTCCTAACAACATATCTAGATTTCTCTGAGGATAACGAGCTGCTGCATTTTGCCTAGCCGTCTCCTTGCAAAATTCCTCATTCTCAACCTTCCATAACAGGTATTGTCCTCCATTTAGCACAGCTTTACACATATTAGCCCAATCTGCTGGTGTCATGTTCAAGTTTTTAATGGATTCTACCATAGGTTGTTACAGCCTCTTTTAGCTGCTTCACTGTTTTGAAATTTAAAGCATTGTGAATTTGCTGCCCTCCTGCCTCAAATACAGGGCATGTTAATATTTGAGATCTTCCCTCAGGATCCTAAATATCAACTGCGGGGGTTGGGGGCCTCCCAGCATAGGGAGGCGGCCTTGTTAGTTGTACACTTACGTCCACTGGTGATAGAAAGGTGTTAGTAGCAGTCTCCTTTTGTAACTTTCCCCCTGATGGCTTTTTCTGCTCTACACTTTCTTTCTCTGTCTGACTAGCTCGAGAGACCTTCTCCTTTACTTGAATATTACTACTATAACTATAATACACCCCAAGAAGATAACACCAAACAAAACTGATACAGAGTGAAACAAAATTGGAACAACAAAAGATCATTATAGCCTTTCTATCCTCCTGAAATGTCCATCCGTCCTTTCTCCCTATCTGTTCCTCAGATGTGAGCGGTTTTTCTTCCATCTTACACATCTCCAGGGACAGGCAACTTAAAACAAAAGTGAAGCAAAACAAAAGAAGAATCTTAAAATGGCTACCCATCCTCTCACCCTGCCCTCAGGGGCGAGCAGTTTACCTTATCACTTACCCTCAGTTGTTCCCCGTGCGACCAACCAAATGCCGCAGTCTGGCTGGGCACAATTCAGGAGCCACTTGTCAAAAGAAACGAACTTTATTTTTAGAACACACACACCAAACCATGCAGCTCCTCAGAAAAACCCTCAGAGCCCAACTGCCACCACCGGCTTCCAAGAAGCCTCTACACCTCCCCCACTCATCCTGCTCTTGAGGCTGATTGGATGGGTCGCGTGGGCAGAGCCAAAAAACCCCAATGAGCAGTTATGTGGTCTGAAAGGGCAGGGAAACAGCTCAATGAGCATCACCGCAGAGGAGCCAATCAGTTGGCAGCTAGAAGTTTGCTGGGGCCACTGTGAGCCAGTCATCAGCTGGCAGCTGGAAGTTTCCTGGCAGCTGGAAGTTTGCTGGGGCCTTCGGCTGTGGCTCTCAACACATAACCCAACCCTTACCCTAGCTCTAACTCTATCCATTACCCTAAGGATAACCCTAAAACTTATGCTAACCCTAGGCCAAACCCTAATCCTATACACATCCCTAATCTTCTCCATTACCCTACACCTAACTTTCACCCTAAACCTAAAAGTATCATTAATCTATCACTAAATCTAATGCTAATTCGAGCCCTAACCATAAACCATAACCTAACTTAAACCCTAACCCGGATCCTAATAATATCCCTAGCTCTAAAACTGAACATAACCATAAACCTAACCCTTACAATAGACCTAGATATAAATCTAACCCTAAAACTATCCCTAAAGCTAACCCCAGACCTGACATTAGCCTTAGCTCTAATCCTAATCCTAACCCTAACACAAACCTTAACCCACATCCTAGATATAATTCCTCACCTTCATCATAACCCTTACCCTAACCCTAATTCTAACCTTCACCCTATCCCTAAAGCTAGGTATAATCTCATCCCTTACCCTAAACCTAATCCTAATCCAAACCATAACACAAAATTTAGACATAAACCTAACTCTAACATTAACACTTGGCCTAATCCCAGATCTAAACCTAGCCTTAAGCCTAACCCTAACTCTAACCTTAGGCCTAAACCTAACGCTAACCCTAGCACTAATCTTAGCCCTAACTGTATCCATAATGCAAACCCTATCCATTATCATAACCCTAAACCTAATCCTAATGCTAATTTGAGCCCTAACACTAAACCTTAACCTATCCCTAACACTAAAAATAACCCTAGCCCTAAGACTAACTATAACTCTTGCCTTACACCTAAAGGGTAGTTCTAACCTTTTCTCTTACCATCACCCTAAACCTAGACCTAATCTTAGTCTTAACCCTAGCCCTAGCCCTAAAACAAAACCGAGTCATGGCCCCTAATCCTAACCTTTAACCTAAACCAAACCCTAACCTTACACCTAGCCCTAACACTAGCCCTAACTCTTTCTCTAATTCTAGTCCTAACCCTAACCTGAAAATTAACCCTGACCCTGACTCTGACCCAAACACTAAACCTAGCTCTAAAATCATTGTAACCATAATCTAACCCTAATTCTAGACCTAGCCTTAACCCTAACCTTATAACTACAGCTAAACATAACCTTACTTCGTACATTATCCATAGTCTTAACCCTAGCCATAACCTAACCCAAAATGTAGCCTTAATCAGAGTCCTTATCCTAGCTTGAACCCTTAAGTTAAACCTAACACTAACCCAAACAAAAGCCCTAATCCTATACATAACCCTAGCCATAAACTTAGGTCTAACTCTATACATTACCCTAATGATAACCCTAACCCTTTTGCTAAATCTAGGCCTAACCCTAACCCTATCCATTACACTAAACTACAATTAAACCCTAAATCTAACTTTGTCATTACCCTAACCCTAAATCTAATGCTAATTTGATCCCTAAACTTAAACCCTAACCTAACCCAAACCCTAACCTTGATTCTGACCCTAATAATAACCCTAGATCTAAAACTGACCCTTACCCTAAACCTAACACTTACACCAGTGTAAGTGTTAGCTTTAGGGTAAACCTTACACTAAATGTATCCCTAATTGTAATCTTAGACCTGACATTAGCCCTAGACCTAATACTAGCACTAAACATAATGCAAGCACTAAGCCTCATCCTAGCCCTAAACCCTAGCCTTAATCATAATCCTAACCCTAACCCTGGCCCTAACCCTAATACTAACCTTTGCCAAGCCCTCAATCTTGCTTTAACCCATTCCTTTAAACCAAACGTAACCCTAACTCTAAACTTAAATGTAGGACTAAACCTAACACTAACTCTAGCCCTAATTTAGCCCTATCCCTAACCATAACCCTAAACCTAGCCATAAGATGAACTCTAACTCTCACAAACTAGCCCTATCACTAGTTCTAACCCTATTCCTTACCATAACCCTAACCCTAGCCCTAACCATTGTCCTGACCCTTGCCCTATCCTTAGCCCTAGCACTAACCTTAAATCAACACCTATCTCTAAATCTAACCCTAACCTGAAGCCTAAGCGTAACCCAAACACTAGCCCTAAGCCTAACACTAATCCTAAAACTAGCCCTAACCCTAGCCTAGCCTAAAACAATACTGAGCCATAGCTCTAACACTAATCCTTAAACTAAACGAAACCCTAACCATACACCTACCCCTAACCCTAGACCTAATGAGTTTTAAGCCAAACCCTAAAACTAACTCTGACCTTGACTCTGACATTAACATTAACCCTAGCTCTGAACATCACCCTGATCATAAAGCTAACCCTAACACTCAAGCTAATCGTAACCTTAACCCTAAAATTAGCCCTAAATGTAACTCTAGTACTTAGATTAGTCATAACCCTAACCGTAGCACTAACTTAACCTGAAACCTAGCCATAATCTGAGCCCTATTCCGTGCTTTAAACCTAACCCAAGCCCTAACCATAACCCTAGCCTTAACCCTAGTCTAACCCTATGTTGAGAGCCACAGCCGAAGTGGCCCCAGCAAACTTCCAGCTGATTGGCTCACTGCGGCCCCAGTTACCAGCTGATTGGCTCCTCTAACTATAATTATAATCTAGAGATAGCAGTAAATAAAGTACAATTAACTTTTCCAATTAATTATATAGGAGTTCTATTATCCTCAACCATGGTCCTTACACCCAAAATTTAAATACGAGTAGATCAACTCAAATCACTCAATGACTTTCAAATTTATTAGGAGACATAAATTGGATAAGGCCTTATCTAGGCACACCAACATGAGAGTTGGGACCTTTATTTGATATCCTAAAAGGTCCATCAGATCCAAATTCACCCCGCATGTTAACGCCTGAAGCAATAAAGACATTAAATTCATTGAAACATATATGGAAAATATGCATTTGGATAGAATTGATATGTTTGCCTTTATTATTTATTGTACTACCAACAAAAAATATTCCTACAGGAGTATTTTGGCAAGAAGGTCCATTATTATGGATACATTTATCTTATTCTCTTAACACTATTCTTACAAGGTATCCTGAGGCTGAAGGAAAATTAGTACTCAAAGGAATAAAAGCAGTAAAGGGAGTGTTTGGAATTTTTCCCAATAAAATTATTACTCCATATACAATGGATCAAATTGATGAGTTAGGTAATGAGCTAAATACTTGGGCAATAATCATGTGCAAATCTAATATTTCATTTAATAACCACTTACCATCTAATCTTTTGTTGTCTTTTTGGTCATCACATCCTGTAATTTTTCCAAAAATGACAAGAAATACACCCATCATAATGCTCCAAATATATTCACTGATGGGTCAAATAATGGTACAGCAGCAGTAGTTACACCTGATCAAACTTTTACATTTTTAGTACCCAAACAATCAGCTCAAATGGCAGAGCTTAATGCAATATTACAAGCTTTTGTGATGTTTAAAGATTCTGTATTTAATGCTATAGTATCCCTTGAATATGCTGGTAGGATTTCCCCTTTCTATACTGTTTTCTCTTTATTTTCCACTATACAAAGTCTAATCTGGGACAGAAAAGATGCATTCTTTATAGGACACATTATGGCACATACAGGATTTTCTGGAGCCCTTAGTTTGGGCAATGATTTAGCAGATAAAACTACACATAACATACATATATTCTCTACACTAGAAGAAGCTACAAATTGTCATAAAAAGTTCCATGTAAATGCTAATACTTTACAAAAGCATTTTAAAATAACTAAGGAACAAGCTAAACAAATAATAAAATAATGTTAAAATTGTGTGAACTTTTTACCACAAGTTAATCTTGGAGTCAATCCTAGAGGACTGATACCTAACCATATTTGACAGGTGGATGTCACTCATCACCAGAATTTAGAAAATTTAAATATTTACATGTTACAATTGATACTTCTTCCGGATTTTTGATGGGCCCTCTTTATGCTGGAGAAAAAACTAAAAATATCATAGCTCATTGCTTACAAAATTTTGCCACTATGGGTGTTCCAAAACATTTAAAAACAGATAATGGCCCTGGTTACACTTCTACCTCTTTTAAACAATTTTGCTCAACATTTGGCATTACTCACATAACAGGAATCCCATACAATCCACAGGAACAAGGCATAGTTGAAAGAGCTCATCAAACTATTAAAATGTACTTATTAAAGCAAAAAGAGGGAATTGGAAAGGGGTATATATCCCCCAAAGATAAATATAAAATAACCCTTTTTACTCCAAACTTTTTAAGTTTGAATTCATCAGGGCTTACTGCTGTGGAAAGGCATATGTGTCCACAAAATGTACATAAGCCCAAGGTACTTTGGAGGATATTCTAACAGGACAATGGAAAGGTCCTGACCCAGTGATTGTATAGATTTGGGGGTCTTTTTGTTTGTTTCCACAGGGAGAACAGCATCCGATTTGGATTCCAGAGAGATTAACTAAAGCGATTTCTGCAGACCAAAAAGAAGATGATTTGGCTCAAATTCATAACAGCTGATATTCAGAACTCCAGTTTGGCTATCCATACATCTGCGACAGTGGTTCTCCCACACCTGGAGGCTAATGAAACCAGGATGATTGTTTTATTCAATATCTATTTTATTATTGTCCTTTCCCACATCATAAAGTTCTATTTTTTTTTTTTTTTTGAGCTCATACAGACTTGGGTTAATGTTTTGCTGATCAGTTCTATCTTTTGACTATAGAGTTTTTAAACATTGCAATGGAGATTTCACCTGTAAAAATTTATAAGTCCTTTACTATTATGTTATGTGTTGTATGTATTATATTATGTGTGCACACTTGTGTTTTGCGTTGTATGTTTGTATGTGCGTATGTCCATATATCATATATGATGAGCGCTCATGAAAAAATCGATCCAAATATATTTTTTTCTTATTCACGTGATTTAAATGGTTTAATGTAAATTGGGTAAACAGCTGTTGAGGATTGTTTTAATATGTGAACAAAAAAGGAGGTTAACAGATCTGTTAGTTTACTTTCACCTTTCCTTTTCATTATATTTAATAATTCTGTTCAGGATAATATAAATTGTACAGAAAAATGTTTTCTTTTAGTGCCTGCTGGAATGTTACATAATTTTTCTTTAGCCATTATTGTCAGAATTCCTATCTTCATCCCAGTGCCAGTGAAGACAAAGATAAAACCAAACTACAGCTTCTGCAATAGCTATCACTGAACTGCTTGCAGAACTTGCCTCGACTATGTATCACTTGTATGCATTATGAACTATCTGTTGTGTAGCGACATGTGGTAGTGCCAGGGTATTTTTGCTGCTGGTGTCATCTATGGTACAATTTTTTCCAAAAGGAGCCATCAATTGGCTTGGTGTATCCTCCTCCTTTCTGCTTGTGATGGTCATTCAGCTAAAATTTTGGGGCAACAGAGGTGAGGCAAAGAACCTCACCCCCCCACACTGGTACAAAGGCCTATCTACAGGTGTGGTTGTATACTGGACTGGTAGTCAATGACGGGTAAGATCCAATTGCAATGGTACCAACCTAAGAGAGGAGGCTGACACCTTGAGGTCAGCTCATCCCATGACGGGTAAGGACCATATGTATTATTGGACAACCTAAGACAGGCACAGTCCCTAAGCCACATGCTTGTTGTTTAATTAAAAAGGGAGGGGGAGATGTTGAGAGCCACAGCCAAAGCGGCCCCATCAAACTTCCAGCTGATTGGCTCACCGCGGCCCCAGCAACCAGCTGATTGGCTCCTCTATGGTGATGCTCACTAGGCTGTTTCCCCACCCTTTCAGAACACGGAGCTGCTCATTAGGTGACTCTTTTGGCTCTGCCCACATGACCCAGCCATTTGGCCTCAAGAGAGGGAAGAGATTGGGGGAGGTGCTCACAGGGAGTGCCTGAGGTGGCAGTTGGGCTCTGAGTGAATTCCTGTGGTGTGGCCTGTGTGTTCTAAAAATAAAGTTTGTTTCTGCTTGATAAGTGGCTCATGAATTGTGCCAAGCCAGATTGTGGCAACCTTGTCCATTACCATAAGCATAACCCTAACCCTAATGCTAACCCTAGGCCTAAACCTAATGCTATCTCTAATCCTGTTTCTATCCATAAACCTAAATCAAAACTACACCCTAATACTAACCCTATCATTACTCTAACCCTAAACCTAATGCTAATTCGATCCCAAATTTAAGACCTTAGCCTATCCCAAACCATAACCCAGACCTTGTCCATAATATGCCCCTAGCCCTAAACCTGACGCTTCCCCTAAACCTAACCCTTACACTAGACGTAGCCATAATCCTAAACATAAAATTATCTTTAAACATAATGCTAGACCTGAAATTAGCCATACCCCAAATCCTAGCCCTAACCCTAAAAGAAATGCTAGCCCTCATCCTAGCACAAAACCTAGACTTAATCATAACCCTAACCGTAACCAAAGCCCTAACCCTAATTCTAAATATTACCCTATTTAAACCTAACTATAACATCATCGCTTACCCTAAACTTAATAGTAACCCAAACCTTATGTTATATTTAAGCTGAACACTAAACATAGCCCTAATTTTAGCCCTAATTTATCCATTTCCCTAACCCAAGCCCTAAGACTAACTCTAACTCACACTAGCCCTATCCCTAGTTTAAACCCTATTACATACCATAATGTAACCCTAGCCCTAACCCTTGCCCTATCCTCAGTCCTAACCCTAAAGCTAGATCTAACCCTAAATCTAATTCTAACCATAAACCTAAGCTTAAGCCTAACACTAACACTAGCCCTAACACTAACACTAATCATAAAATTAGCACTAACCCAAACCCTAGCTGTAAAACAAAACCAAGCAATAGCCCTAACCCTAAACCTTAACTTAAACCACCCAAAACTACATCTAGAACTAGCCCTAGGCCTAATTTGACTCCTAAACCCAACCTTAAATGTCACCCTGACACTGACTCATTTCCTAACACTCACCCTAGCTCTACACACCATCCTAACCTTAAACCGAAACCTACCAGTAACCCTATCCCTAATTCGATTCCTAACCCTAACCCTGACCCTCATTCATATCCTAACATTAGTCCAAGCTCTAAATATCACTCTAACCCTAACACTAGACCTACCCTTAAACCTAACCCTAAAACTAACCCTAATGGTAACCCTAGATCTTACATTAGCCATTGCCCTAACTCTAGCCCTAACCCTACAACAAAAACTTGCCCTAATTCAAGCTCTAAACCTAGCTTTAACCCTAACCCTAACTCTAATCCTAGCTCTATCCCTATCCATTACCCTAAGAAAAACTCTAACACTAATGGTAAACCTAGATCTATTCCTAATTATTAGGCTAACCAAAATCCGAACCCTTTTAATAGTCCTGACTCTAGCCCTCATTCTAGCTCTAATCTTATTCCAAATCCTAACACTAACACTGACCCTTATTGTGACACAAACAATAACCCTAGGTCTAAACCTGAACTTAAGCATAGAGCAAACCCTAACACTGGCCCTACTGGTAACCTTATAATTAAACCTAACCCTAACCGTAGCCCTAAGACTAACTCTAACTCTCACACTAGCCCTATCCCTATTTCTAAACCTATTCCTTACCATAACTCAAAACCTAGCCCAAAACCTATCACTAATGCTTGCCCTATCCATAGTCCTTGCCCGAACCCTAGATCTAACCCTAACTCTAAATCTAACCCTAACCCTAAGACTAAGCCTAACACTAACACTAGCTCTGACTCTAATGTTAATCATAAAACTAGCCCTAACCCTAACCCTAGCAGTAAAACAAAACTGAGCAGTGGCCCTAAACCTAAACCTTAACTTAAACCACCCTAAAACTACATCTAGACCTAACCCTAGCCCTACATTCGACTCCTAACCCAAACCTTAAATCTAACCCTGAAACAGACTCATATCCTAATGCTCAATCCAGCTCTAGACCCTGTTGGTAGCAGGCCCACCCTGGCCCCTGGGGACTCAACCCCAGTTCTTTGTTATGCATGTCAATGTGGCCAGCTCACAAGGCCGTGACACGGGCTTGAGGTTCCCTGTTTATCTGCCTAGAGCATATGTGTCTCTCGGGAACATCTTGACCTGTTCGAGCCTCCTGATAGGGGACGGTGACGTGATGGTAACCCAAGGATGCAGTTATTACTCTTCCCTCCTCACTTTTGAGTGATTTCCCGCAGCTGTTAAAAAGATATATAAGGGGAACAAATTTGGCAATAAAGCGCGCACATGCTCCCTCCTGGATGAAGAACCTTGGTGTCCTGTGTATTTTTAACCCCGCTGTCCCTCGCCGGACTCGGCTCCATTAGCCGGACGCGGAATCTGGAGGTTCCCACCAAGATCCAGAAAGTAGGGGTAAGCGTACGGAGCTCACCTTCTTAAGGTAGAAGGGGGAGGATTGGTTTAAAGATAATTTAAAGAGACAGGGTACGTACCATGGGTAACTCAACAGCGAAGGTTCGTCTGGCCAATGAACTTAAAGAGCTGTTAAATACACAAGGAACAGGAATAAAAACTAAGACTGCAACCGAATTCGTTGAAGTTATTGCGCAGGCTTGTCCTTGGTTTCTGACAGGAGGCTTTCTCAATAACAATGATTGGGATTTGGTTTGGCAACAGCTTTGCAGGGCTGTGTTGTCTGGAGCGGATTTTTTGTTGTGGAAAAGTGAAAATCAAGAGAGGTGTCGCGAGCTAGCCCGAGTCAATCAGGACGCCGGCTTCCCATGGCATAACCTCGAAATGTTAATAGGCTCGGGACAATATGCTGTCATAAATCAGCAAATTAATTATGATCCTGGGATCTATGCTCAGATAGCCACAGCAGCTGTTCAGGCCTGGAAGGCTCTACCTGTTTCAAATGCTGAAACAAAAATTTCAAAAATTGCTCAAGGACCCTCTGAGCCTTATTCTGACTTCATAGCCTGATTGATGCAGATAGCGGGAAAGATATTCCCTAACTTGGAACAAGCCATGCTGGTCATTAAACAATTTGGAGCAGCGAGTGCCATTCCAAGTTTTATGCTCAGGGACGCCCACTACAGCTGGGAAACGGGAACAGGGGCCCGCCCCAGGCTCCCCGGAAGCCAAGGTGTACGGGGCAATCCAGGGACAGAATGGTGCCCCAGGGAGTTGGCGACTTCGTCATCTTCCTCAGACCAACCCCTTTCTATCTGGGAGCTCCCAAGGGGAATGCCGGGAAGTGCAGGATTGGACCTCAGTTCCACCTCCCGAGCAGTACTGACTCCGCAGATGGGTCCACAGACCCTGCCGACTGGAGCCTTTGGCCCTTTTGCCGGAGGGAATTGTGGGACTGATACTGGGAAGAGGCAGCACTCTGCATAAAGGGCTCAGAATTCTTACAGGTGTGGTTGATGGTGATTACCACGGGGAGTTAAAAATTGTTGCCGAGGCTACCCAAGGGATCGTTATTATTCCTCCCGGAGAAGGCATAGCATAATTATTGCTGCTGTCGGCAGCGTCCCTACCCAGCCATGCCCTACAGGCAGCCCGGGGTAATGGCAGTTTTGGTTCAACCGGCACCCCTCAAACCCTTTGGGTAGCACACTTGGACTCCCAACCACAGTTAACCATTAAAATACAGGATAAAATCTTCAAGGGGATATTAGATTCAGGAGCTGATGTCTCTGTTATCTCTAAGAAACAATGGCCATCTGCTTGGCCTCTCCAAGATCCCTTAGCTGTATTACAGGGGATTGGGCAGACGAGACCAGAAAAAAGTGCCTCCTTTCTAAAATGGAGAGATGAGGAAGGACACAGTGGTTATTTTCAGCCTTATGTAGTGGCTGGACTCCCCACAAACCTTTGGGGAAGGGACCTACTTCAACAAATGGGAGCTATCCTCACCACTCAGACCCTAAAAGGGAGTAATAAATTTGTTAATGACATGATGTTAGATATGTGATGGCTTCCCAGAAAAGGACTGGGGAAAAGACATGAGGGAAGGGCAACGCCTGTGGACCCTACAGAAGAAATTACCAGAAGTGGAGGAGATCAGAGGGGGCTAGGAAATTTATCCTAGGGGCCACTGAAATGCGGCCACGTCCTCTATCTATTACTTGGTTATCAGATGACCCTGTATGGATAGAACAGTGGCCCCTAACTAAGGACAAATTGCAGGCCGTGACCCTTCTGGTTCAGGAACAGCTTAGGGTGGGGCATATAGTGCCTTCCACTTCCCCCTGGAACACTCCTATTTTTGTCATAAGAAAGGGGTCTGGAAAATGGAGGCTTCTCCAAGACCTGCGGGCTATTAATAATACCATGCAGCCCATGGGACCTTTACAGCCAGGACTACCCTTCCCCACGGCTATCCCTAAAGATTGGCATCTTATTATTTTGGACCTAAAAGATTGCTTCTTTTCTATTCCCCTGGCCCCCCAGGATCGTAAACGTTTTGCTTTCTCTTTACCTTCAATAAATTTTAGGGAACCCTATCAGTGGTTTGAATGGACTGTCTTACCTCAAGGAATGGCCAATAGCCCTACTATGTGTCAGTACTTTATAGCAAAAATTCTGCAACCCTTTAGGCAACAATTCCCAAACTTTTACCTCGTCCATTATATGGATGATATATTGTTGGCAGGCCCTGATAGGAAAGCACTTTTCCGGTCTTATGAAGTCCTCCAGTCCCTGTTAAAGGGGGCCGGACTGATTATAGCCCCAGAGAAGGTGCAGATTCAGTATCCTTATAACTATCTAGGATATACTATTAACAAGGTAGGGATCACTCCCCAGAGGCCTCAATTTCAGGTGAACCAGCTCAAAACCCTGCACCAATGGCAGACATTTCTGGGGGAAATCCAATGGCTGCGGCCTTCCCTCCATGTCCCTACTGGTGAACTTAAACCCCTGTATGACTTTTTGAGAGGAGACCCCTCACCCACCTCCCCGCAAAAACCTACTCCAGAAGCCTTGAAGGTGCTTAGATTGATAGAGACAGCCTTACAAGAGATGCAGGTGATGCAGGTGGACTACTCCCAGTCCTTGTTATTCATTGTTCTGCCGTCAAAACTCACCCCGACTGGAGTCTTTTGGCAGACTGGTCCTATTTATTGGATTCACTTACCTGCATCCCCCTCCCAGGTCTTGATACCTTTCCATGATCTGGTAATACAATTAGTTTGGAAAGCAAAATATCTAGGAGATGCCTTGTTTGGGAAAACCTTTGATGTTCTCATATTACCATATAATCAAGACATTCTTTCTAAATTAAGACAGGAACATGATCTCTGGTGTCTTTTCTTCTGTAGTTTCATGGGACAGGTTGACAATCACTACCCTAAAAGCAGGCTCCTTGAAAGTCTAAAGACATGTCCAATAATTTTCCCAAAGATCCTAAGAAAAGATCCTCTCAAGGGGGCACAAACCAGCTTCACTGACGGGGCCAAAAATGGGTTTGCTGTCGTTTCAGATGGGACCCAAGTCATCCGCAAGAGAGTGGCCGATTGTTCGGCCCAAAAAGCGGAGGTTGCAGCCTTAACATTGGCCTTACAGACCTATAGCTCGGTGCCCCTTAATGTTTTCACAGACAGTCTCTATATCGCCAGGCTCGCCTCCGCGATTGAGACGGCACCTTATATTGGAAAACAATCCACTATCATGGATCAACTACAAACAGTGCAGCTTCTTATATGGGCTAGGGCAGACCCCCTCTTCATAGGTCACATTAGAAGTCATTCCAGACTTCCAGGTCCTCTGGTGGCGGGCAACGCCATGGCAGAAGCTGCCACACATGCCACTAATTTTATATATACAATAACTGAGTATGATAAGGCCCTACAACTTCATAATAAATTTCACCTAAACGCACAAACTTTGCGCTTCCGCTCAGGATGTTCCTGGGATCAAGCTTTAAAAATTGTCTCCCTATGTCCTACTTGTGCACCTTTTATCCATTCCCCTTCTCTGGGAGTCAACTCAAGGGGCCTTCAGCCAAACGACATCTGGCAAACTGATGTAACTCATATTCCTAGTTTTGGAAAACTGTCTTTTGTGCATGTCAGTATAGACACGTTCTCTGGTTTTATCTCCGCTACTTTACATTCAGGAGAAAAGGCTAAGGACGTGATACAGCACTATGTTAAAACCTTTTCCTTTATGGGAATCCCTCGATGTATAAAAACAGATAATGGCCCAGCTTATATTAGTCAAACCTTCCAAAAATTTTGCTCACAGTGGGATATTATACACAAAACAGAAATCCCATATAACCCCCAAGGACAGGCCATTGAACGGGCCCATCAACATCTTAAAACCTATTTGCAAAAAACAAAAGAGGGGGAGATATACCAGAGTTGTCAGGGACCACATGCACTATTAAATATAACTCTATTCACTTTAAATTTTTTGCTCACTGATGCCGAAGGCCGTACAGCGGCGCAGCATCACTTTTCCCCTCCCACCATACAAAAAGCACAGATAAGATGGAAGGATCTGGCTACAGGGAAGTGGCAACCCCCTGCTCCACTCTTGGCTAGAGTGAGAGGACCTGTATGTGTCTTCCCTCCAGGGACGGAAAAACCCATTTGGGTCCCAGAACGCTGCACGAGACCGGTAGATGCAGACTCGGGAAGGAGCAACGACCCTGGGACTTCAGGGGGAAATTGACTCCTATCTTCAGTTGGCTGGGTGCCAGGGTCAAGTTGGTAAGCCCTCCTATTGGCCCACTGAAGCCCCACACAGGGATCTCTGACAGGGGGGGGGCACGGATTCTGTTAAACATCTTCAAATCATCAGGCTTTTGAAACCACAGGTCCCTGACCTCATATACCACCCCTTGGTGCTGCCTAAGTCTCAGCTCCCAGATCTGGATGCCAACACGTGGGATATCTTAAAAACCACCCTTTTCTTACTTAACAACTCTGATCCCACGCTTGCTAGTGACTGCTGGCTCTGCATGACGGCAGGTGCAGTCAGGCCATTGGCGGTCCCCATTAATTATACCATTGATGATGACAACACATGCCAATCTGGGCTACCCTTTAAGGTGCAGCCTCTAGGTGGTTTTATGTCTTGCCTTCTGGGCATGATGCAAAATAATACCTATGATGTTGATGTTGGAGTCTCTTCCTTTGGGAACTGCTCATTAGTAAAGAAATATTCTTCACCTACTCCACCCATTTGTTCCCCTAATGGTACAGTTTTTATGTGTGGTGGAAATTTAGCTTTTCCCAGGTTACCAGCAAATTGGACGGGCAGTTACGTTCTGGCATTACTGCTTCCTGATATCACGATTATCTCAGGAGATGAACCCCTACCCATTCCTAGCCTAGACACTCTAGTTAGAAGACACAAGAGAGCTGTTCAGGCCTTACCACTCCTTGTTGGCCTTGGAATGACGGCTGCTGTGGGCACAGGCACAGCTGGACTGGGTACAGTGATACATTCTTATCGCCATCTATCTCAGCAGCTTATAGATGATGTGCAGACCCTATCTGGCACTATTAGGGACCTACAAGACCAAATTGACTCTTTGGCAGAAGTGGTCCTCCAAAATAGGCGAGGCCTAGACTTACTGACTGCCAATCAGGGGGGAATCTGTTTAGCCTTAGGAGAAAGGTGCTGCTTCTATGCCAATAAATCGGGCATAGTTTGCACTAAAATCAAGGAGCTTCAAGAAGACCTAGAGAAAAGGAGAAAAGAATTATTTGAGAACCCTCTTTGGACTGGGATGAATGGGTTCCTGCCCTACCTTCTTCCCCTCCTGGGGCACTTACTGGGTCTTCTTTTGATTGCAACCTTGGGACCTTGTGTTGCAAATAGGATAACTCAATTCATTAAGGACCAGATTAACATTTTAACCTCCAAGCCAATACAGGTTCACTACCAACGCCTGGAGATGGACGACTCCGCCCACGAGGTGTACTTACGACCCATCCGGAGATGAGATGTAACTGGACAGGAGCCAATACCTGAGCCCTCCTATGTATGCCTGCTTTTGCCCAGGTCCCTAATTACCCTGCCGACTTGGTGCCGTCATCCCAGACCCTTACGTTCAGAAAGCTCCCTGGTCATAGCTATCCCACTGGTAAAGATGATGACTGGGATCCGCAGTTGTGTCCTGCTGGCCATGACATCCTAACTGAAAAGTGTCCATTTACGTAGGACAAGAGCTGATCTTGTAGTACCCAATGACGGGCAACTTCCACTCTTGCACTGCAACCTAAGCCAGGGGAATGGGGCCTCCCCAGAGATGGGTAAGCAATGTAGGGGCGGTGGACGACCTAAGACAGGGGCTACTTGATTCCCATTGACATGCAAAAAAACAAAAAGGGGGACTTGCTGGTAGCAGGCCCGCCCTGGCCCCTGGGGACTCAACCCCCAGTTCTTTGTTATGCATGTCAATGTGGCCAGCTCACAAGGCCGTGACACGGGCTTGAGGTTCCCTGTTTATCTGCCTAGAGCATATGTGTCTCTCGGGAACATCTTGACCTGTTCGAGCCTCCTGATAGGGGACGGTGACGTGATGGTAACCCAAGGATGCAGTTATTACTCTTCCCTCCTCACTTTTGAGTGATTTCCCGCAGCTGTTAAAAAGATATATAAGGGGAACAAATTTGGTAATAAAGCGCGCACATGCTCCCTCCTGGATGAAGAACCTTGGTGTCCTGTGTATTTTTAACCCCACTGTCCCTCGCCGGACTCGGCTCCGTTAGCCGGACACGGCATAGACCCCATTCTAACCTTATACAAAAACGTAACAGAAACCCTATCACTAATTCAAGTCCTAATCCTAACCCTGACCCTGACTCATATGCTAACACTAACTCTAGCTCTAAATATCACCCTAACATTAAACCTAACCCTACCACTAGAACTACCCATAACCCTAACCCTAAAACTAACCCTAATTCTAACCCTAGTTCTAACATCAGCCACTGTCATAGCCCTAGCCCTAACCCTAACACAAAAACAAGCCCTAATTCAAGCTCTAAGCCTAGCACTAACCCTAACCCTAACTCTAACCCTAACCCGAGCTCTAACCTTATCCCCTACCCTAAGCAAAACCCTAACCCTATTGGTAATCCTAGATGTATCCCTAATCCTTAGGCTAACCAAAATCTTAACCCCATTAATAGTTATGACCCTAGCCCTCATTCTAGCTCTAATTCTATCCCAAACTCTAATGCTAACTCTGATTCTTATTCTGACCCTAACAGTAAACTTAGGTCTAAACCTGACCCTAACCGTAGACCAAGTCAAAAACTGGTACTACTGATAAACTTATTACTAAACCTAACTTTACCATTAGCCTTAGAACTAAATCTAATCCTAAATCTAGCCTTAACTCTAGCCCTAGACCTAAAAAAAAAACCTAGTCCTAGCCCTAGCAATAACCCTTACCTTAACCAAAACAGCACCCCTACCCCTAGACCTAAACCTAGTCCTAATTCTAGCTATAACCCTAACTCTAACTCTAACTCTAACCCAATTACTGAACAGCATTTACCAGTAAACCTAGTTGTAAACCTGACCCTATCCGAAAATATAATCCTAACACTAGACCTAGCCATAACCCTAACCCTAAAACTAGCCCTACTCATAACCCTAGTTCTTACATTATCCACAGACCTAAAAATAGGCCTAAACCTAACAAAAAACCTAGAGCTAATCCTAGGCCTTAACCTAGCCCTAATCATAACCCTAACCCTAACCCTAGCCCTAATTCTAACTTAACTCTAGCCTTAGTCCCAACCCTACTTCAAAGCCTAACACTTACCATAAACATAAACCTAGAACTATCCATAAATCTAACCTTAACCCTAGCCCTAATCCTTCCCTTAACCCTAGCCCTAACCCTAGATCTAAACCTACCCAATACCCTAAACCTAACCCTAAACCTATTGGTAACACTAGCCTTAACCCTAACCATAATCCTAACCCTAAACAGAAAAGTAAACTTAGACCTAACTCTAAACTTAACACTTGCTATAACCCTAACTCTAGCTCAAAACCTAACCCTTACCATAAACTGAAACATAACCATAGCCCAAACCTTAACCCTAAGCTTAAATCTAACCCTAACCCTAAACCTAAACCTAAATCTAATTGTATCCATTACAGTAAAACTAACCCTAACCATAATGATAATCCTAGCCCTAACCCTAACTCTAACCCTAAAACTACTGTAATTCTATCCCTAGACTAACCTTTAACCTAACCCTTGCTCTAGCCCTATCCATAGCTCATAACCTAACCCTTATGCTAAACATAACCCTAAACATAACCCTAGTTCTAACTCTCACCCTCACCCAAACTTTAGACCTAATCCTAACCATAACCCGAGCCCTAAACTAAACTCTAATTGTATCCATTTCCCTAAACATAAACCTTACCCTAATGCTAACACTAGGCCTAACCCTAACCCTATCACTAACCACAACCCTATCAATTATTCTAAACCTATCCTAAAACCTAAACCTAACCCTATTATTACCATAACCCTAACTCTAATGCTAATTCGAGGACTAACCCTAATCTCAAACCTAAACCAAACCCTAACTCTGAACATGACCCTAATAATTCCTCTAGCCCTAAACCTGACACTTACCCTAAAACAAACCCTTAAACTACACCTAGCCGAAAACCTAAGCTTAAACATAACCCTACACCTGACATTAGCCGTAGCCATAATCCTAGCCCTAACCCTAAAACAAACCCTAGCCCTTATCTTAGCCCTAAACATAGCCTTAATCATAACCCTAACCCTAATACTGGGCCTTACCCTAACACTAACTCTAGCCCTAATCTTAGCCCTAATTTAGCTGTATCCCTAACCCTAATCCTAACCTAGCCCTAAGACTAAGTCTAACTCTCACCCTTGCCCTAAAACTAGTTCTAACCCTATCCCTTACCAGAACCCTAATCATATCTCTAACCCTAGGCCTAACCTAGACCTTTTCTTATCCCTAGCCCTAACCCTAGATCTAACCTTAAATCTAAATCTAACCATAACAATCAGCCTAAACCTAAACATAACCCTAGCCATAACACTAATCCCAATGCTAATCCCAAAGCTAGTCCTAACTCTAGCCCTATCCCTAGTATAAAACAAAGCCATAGCCCTAACCCTGACCCTTAACCTAAACCAAACCTTAACCCTACACTTGGCCCCATCCTTAGCCCTAATTTGAGTTTTAAGCCAAAAATTAAAACTAACACTGAACCTGACCTAACCCTAAACTTAGCTCTAAACATCACTGTAACCCTAACCCTAAATCTAACACTAGACTTAGCCCTAATGCTAACCATAAAACTATCCTTATTCATCACCCTAATACTTATATTATATATAATACTAACCCTAGTCTTAACCCAAAACTTAGCCCTAATCTCTGCCCTAACCCTAGCTTTAACCAAAACCCTAACCTTAACCCTAACACTACCACTAAGTGTACCCATAACCCTAGCCATAACCTTATCTCTAGCCCTATCCATTATTCTAACCATAACCCTACCTCTAACCCGATCCCTTACCCTAATCCTAACCCTAACCCTAATGCTAACCCTAGGCTTAAACCTAACCCTATCCCTACTCATAACCCTATCTGTTACCCTAAACATAACCTGAAACCTAAACCTAACCCTATCATTGCCCTAATTTTAACCCTAATGCTAATTCAAGCCCTAACTTAAAACCTTAACCTATCCCAAACACTAATAATGACCCTGACCCTAATAATACCCTTAGCTCTAAACCTGACTCTAAACTTAAACTTACCATTACAATAAATGTAGCGATAAACCTAACCCTAAAACTATCTTTAACCATAATGCTGGACTTGAAATTAGCCCTAGCCGTAACACAAACCATAACCCAAGTTTTAACCCTAATTCTAACCCTTGCTCTAGCCCTAAACCTAGCTATAACCTCATCCCCTACCTACACCTAACTATAACCCTAAACATAACCATAACCCATTGACCTAACCCTAGGCCTAACAATAACACTAAGCCTAACACTAATCCTAGCCCTAATTTAGTCTTATCCAAACCCTAACCTTAGCCCTAAGACTAACTCTTGCCCTAGCCCCATCCCTAGTTCTATTTTTAGTCCCAGCCCTAATCCTAACTCTAAATATAAACCTAACTCTAAATTTAACCATAACCATAAGCCTAAACCGAACCCTAACATAGCCCTAACAATAATGTTAATCCTAAGACTTGAACTACCCCTAGCCCTAGTAATAAAACAAAACAAAACCATAGCCCTAACACTAACCTTTATTCTAAACCAAACTCTAACCCTACAATTTGCCCTAACCCTCCCTCTAAAACTAACCCTGAACCTGACACTGACCCTAAAACTAATCCTAGCTCAAAATATTACCCTAACCTTAAATTAAGATTAGCATTAGATCTAGCTTTAACCCTAACCATAAAACTAGCCCTACTCATAACCCTAGTTCATACATTAGTCGTTGTCCTAACCCTACCCCTAACCCTAACACAAATCCTACCCATAATCTAAGCCCTAACCCTAGATTTAACCAAAATCTTAACCCTCACACAAGCCTTAACCCTAACCCTAGCCCTAAACCTAGCTTAAACCCTTTCCCTTACCTAAAGTCTAACCCTAACCCAAATGCTAACCCTAGTACTAACCCTCATCCTTAGTCCAATTTATACTCTAACCATATTACTAGTCCTAACCGTAGCCCTCATTCTAGCTCTAACCCTAACCATGACCCTTATTCTGACCCTAATACCAACCCTGGGTCTAAACCTGACCCTGTCCCTAAACCAAACCCTAACACTAGCCCTACTTGTAACCCTATGTCTATACTTAACCCTAACACTAGCCCTAGACCTAAAGCTAATCCTAAAAAATAGCTATAACTCTAGCCCTAGACCGAAACAAAAACCTAGCCATAGTCCTTACAATAACCCTTAACCTAAACCAAACACTAACCCTATGCATAGACCTAAACCTAGTCCTAATTCTGGCTATAACACTAACCCTAACCCTATCCCAAACACTGACTCTTACCTTAACACTAGATCTAGCTTGAAACCTGAACCTAACCCAAAACCTAGTCCTAAAAGTTGACCTAGCCATAATACTAACTCTAAAACTAGCCCTAAACATAACCCTAGCTCTTACATTACCAATTGTTCTAACCCTAGCCCTAAACCTAACATAAAACCTAGCACTAATCCTAGGTCTAAACTTAGTCCCAAGCATAACCTTAACCCTAATCATAGCCCTAATCCTAACCCATGCCTTAGACCTAACCCTAGCTCAAGGAAAACCCTTTCACTGAACAACACTAGCCCCATCCTAAACCCTAACCCTAATCCTAGCTCTAATCCTAAATTTAATCCTAGTCCAAACTTTAACTCTAACCCTCTACATTACCCTTACACTAACCATAATTATAACCCTATCCCTAACACTAAACCTAACCTTAAAAATAAATATAACCCTAGACCTAACCCAAAACCTAACACTTGCAACAGCCCCAAACTTAGCTGAAACATTAAGCCTTACACTAAACCTAATCCTAACACTATCCCTAACCCATACCTTAACCCTAACCCTAACCCTACCTCTAATATTATCCATTACCCTAAACTTAACCCTAACCCTAATTAAAACCCTAGCCATAACCCTAACCCTAAAAAAAAACATAATCTGAAACATAACCCTAGACCTAAACTTAAACCTAACCCTCCCCCTAGCTCTAACCCTAGCTCAAACACTAACCTTTACTCTAACCTAACCATAACCCTAGCCCTAACACTAACACTTATCGTAACCCTAATAATTAACTTAAACCAAAACCTAGCCCTATCCCTAAACCTAACCCTAATCCTAGACTTAATCCAAACCATAATCTAGCCCTAACCCGAGCTCTAAACCTATCCATTACACTGAACATAACCCTAACCCTAATGCTAACCTTAACCCTATCAATAAACCTAACCCATTGTTTACCCTAAACCTTAACTGAAATATAAACCTAACCATATCCATTACCCTAACACAAAACCTAAACCTACCACTAACTCAAGCCTTAACTGTAAACTTTAACCTAAACCAAATGCCAACCCTGACTCTAATCCTAATAAAACACCAAGCTCTAAACCTGACCCTTACACTTAATGTATCTCTTACACTAGAACAAGGCATAAATTAATCCTAAAACTATCTCTAACCATAACCATAGACCTGACATTAGTCCTAGTCCTAGTTCTAGCCCTAAACCTAACAGAAACTTTAGTCATCATTCTAGCCCTAAACCTACCTTAATCCCACCCTAATAATAACCCTAACCCTAATTCTAATTCTAACACTCATCCTAGACCTAAAGCTAGATATAACACCACCCATTCCCCTAAACTTAACCTTGACCCCAATGCTAACCCTAAATCTAGGCCTACCACTAGGCCTAACCCTAACACTAACCCTAACACTAACCCTAAACCTAATCCTAGCCCCAATTTAGCTGTAAAACTAATCCTAACCTAAACCTGGTACTAAGTCTAAAACTAACTCTCTTCCTAGACATATTCCTAGTTCTAACCTTATCCCTTCTGGATCCCTAACCTACAACTAACCCTAGTACTAGATCTAACCCTAAGTCTAAATCTAACCCTAAATCTAATCGTAAACCTCATCCTAACAACAGCTCTAACTCTAACACCAATCGAAAATCAAGCCCTAACACTAGCCCTAGCCCTAAAACAAAACCGAGCCATAGCCCTAAACCTAAACCTTAACTTAAACCAAACCCTAACCCTACATCTAGCCCTAACTTTAGCCCTAATTCGAGTCCTAACCCTAAACCTAAAACTAACCCTTACCCTGACTCTGATCCTAACACTAAAGCTAGCCCTATACATCGCCGTCACCCTAAACCTATTATTTGCATGCTTCAGCGTAGGGCTACATTCACAAGGAACAAATCAGAGAGTGCTCACAGAGAACTGATTGAGTGTGTGAGGTTTCAAGCAGCTAACACCAAACCTGTTTGTTATCCAACTCCATTTCCAATTACACATATAAGTCAAGATGAAGTGAAACCTTAAAACACAAACTGTTCCTGACAGCGAACCACGAACAGAGAAGTCCCAAACATGGGGAATATAGTAAGGCTAGGTAAAAGATGAATCCTCCCTGGTATCAAAAATATTTGAACAAAATTAACACTAACCCCAACACTAACTCTAACCCTAGCCCTAAACATAAACCTAACCCTAACTCTCACCTGTTTAGAGAACTTTTGATCATAGAAGTCTCAAACTTGGGGTGCCTAGTAGGACAACATCACAGATGAATCCTGCCCAGTATCAAAAATAATCTGACAAAATAATTGGGGGAGGTGTTTCAGTACATTTCTATTTTCCTTTTTTTTTCCTGAAGTTCTTTGGAATAATGTTCTTTTCATTGCCATAGCTTTGGAAAACTTTCACTAGGAAGAAAACAAGAGTGCCCACAAAGAACTGATTGAGTATGTGAAATTTAAAGCACCTAGCACCAACCCTGTTTGATTACAAGCTCCATTTACACTTACCCATATAGAACAAGTTCAAGTGAAACTTTAAAATACAAACTGTTCCTGACAGTGAACAATTGAAATTAGAAGGCCTAAAACTGGGGAACATAATAAGGCTAGATAAAAGAGAAATTCTGCCCAGTACTAAAGGAATTTGAACACAAAAAAACTCTAACCCTAACACTAGTTCTAACTCTAGTCCTAACTCTAACACTAACCCTAAACCTATCCTGTTTATAGAGCTTTGATCATACAAGTCCCAAACTTGGGGAACCCAGTGCAGCAAACTATAAGATGAATCCTGTGCAGTATCAAACAAATCTGACCAAATAATTGGGGGGAGGTAGTTCAGGACATGCATATTTTCCTGATTTCTCATAAAGTGCTCTTGGATAAAGTTGTTTTTGCATGCTTGTGCTTAGAGCTACTTTCACAAGGAATAAATCACAGAGTGACCACAGAGAACAGATTGAGTGTGTGAAGTTTCAAGCGGTTAGCACAAACACTCTTTGATTTCTAGCTCCATTTCCATTTACCTGTATAGGTTCAAATGAATTGAAACCTTAAAACTCATACTGTTCCTGACAGTGAACCTTGAACCAAGAAGGCCCCAAAGTGGTAAACATTGTAAGGCTAGGTAAAAGATGAATCCTGTCCAGTATCAATGAAATTTGATCAAAATTATTTGTAACACCAACACTCACTATAACACTTACCCAAACCCTAATACTAACCATAACCTGTTTAGAGAACCTTTCATCATAGAAGTCCCAAAATGTGGAGACGAGTGGGGCAAGCTAACAGATGATTCCTGTGCAGTGTCAAAGAAATCTGACCAAATGACTGGGGGAGGTAGTTCAGTATATGCATATTTGTCTGTTGTCTCCTAAAGTGCTCTCACATAAAGTTTTTTGTTTTGCATGCTTCAGCTTTGAGATACATTCACAAGGAAGAAATCAGAGAGTATCAACAGGGTATTAATTGAGCATGTGAAGTTTCAAGCAGCTAGCACCAACACTGTTTGATTTCGAGCTACATTTCCATTTACCCATAGAGATCAAAATGAAGTGAACCCTTAAAATATACAGTGTTCCTGACAGTGAACACTTGAACTGACGAGGTCCAAAACTGGGGAACTTAACAAGGGTAAGGAAAAGATTAATACTGCCCAGTATCAAATAAATTTGAACAAATCTAACTGTAACACTAATGCTAGATTTGACTCTATCCCCAACAGAAACACTAAGCTGTTTAGAGAACATATGATCATAGAAGGCCCAAAATTGGGGATCATAGTGGGACAAGCTAGTAGATGAATCCTGCACAGTATCAAATAAATATGACCAAATATTTGGGGAAGGTATTTCCATATATTTATATTTCCCTCTTTTCTCCTAAAGTGCTCTCGGATAAACTTTATTTGCATGATTCAGCTTAGAGCTACATTCACAAGGAACAAACCAGAGAGTGCACATAGAGAACTTATTGAGTGTGTGCAGTTTGAAGCAGCTAGCATTAACACTATTTGATTTCTAGCTCCAATTCCATTTAGGTCAAAATGAAGTGAAACCTTAAAATAGAAACTGTTCCTGAAAGCAAACCATTGAATCTTGAAGGCCCAAACTTGGGGGAGCCTACTAAGGCTAGGTGAAAAATGAATCCTGTACAGTATCAAAGTAATCCAACCAAAAAAAATTCAAAGCTCTTTCAGTACATGTGTATTCCACTGGCTCCTAAAGCACTCAGAGATAAAGCTGTTTCTTTCTACTTCAGCTAAGGGCTACTTCCACAGGAAACAAACCAGAGAATCCTCACTGAGAACTGATTGAGTGTGTGATGATTCAAGATGCTAGCTCAAACCCTGTGTGATTTCCAGCTTCATTTCCATTCACCTCTATAGGGCAAAAAAAGAGAAACATGAAAATTGAAACTCTTCCTGAAAGCAAACCCTTTATGTAGGAGGACCAAACATTTGGAGTATAGTCAAAATAAGAAAAAATGAATTCTGCAGAGTATAATAGAAATTTGAAAACAAAACTAACTCTAACCCTAACACTAGATCTAAACCTAGTTCTAACACTAACCCTAACACTAACCTTAACCTGTTTAGAGTCCCTTTGATCCTAGAAGTCCCACACTTGTGGAGCCAAGTGGGGCAGGCTAACAGATGAATCTTTCACAGTATCAAAGAAATCTGACCAAATAATTGGGGGTGGTAGTTCAGCACATGCTTATTTCTATTTTATCCTAAAGTTCTCTAACATAAAGTAGCTTTCCATGCTTCTGCTTAGGGCTACTTTCACAAAGAGTAAACCAGAGAATGCCATTAAAGAACTGAATGAGTGTGTGAGGTTTGAAGTAGCAAGCACCAACCCTGTTTGATTTCCAGTTCCATTTCCATTTACCCACATAGGTAAAAATAAAGTGAAAACTGAAAATATCATCTGTTCCAGACATCTAACCATTGACCCAAATATAGTGAATATAGTAAAGTTTTGTAACAGCTGAATCCTGCCCAGTACCAAAGAAATTTGAACAAAACTAAATCTAACAAACACTAGCTGTAAACCTATCCCTAACCTAATACTAAACCTAAACTACCCTGTTTAGAGAACTATTGATCATTGTTGTCCCCACATAAAGGAGCCTAGTGGGGCAAGCTAACAGATAAATATTGCACAGTATCAAATAAATCTGACCAAGTAATTGGGTGAGGTATTTCAGTACATTCATATTTCCCAGTTTTCTCCTAATGTGCTCTTGGTTAAATTATTTTTTTCATGCTGCACTTTATGTTACTTTCACAAGGAACAAACCAGAGAGTGCCCACAGATTGAGTGTATGAAGTTTCAAGCAGCTAGTACTAACACTGTTTGATTTACAGCTCCATTTTCATTCATATCTATGGACCATAATAAAGTGAAACCTAAAAATTCAAAATTTTCCTGACAGTGAACCGGCAAACATTGAAGGCCCAAAGTTGGGGATCCTACTAAGGCTAGGAAAAGGATGAATCCTGTACAGTATCTAAGCAATCAAGCAAAAAAAGTTGAAGCTTGCTCCTAAAGTGCTCACAGATAAAGCTGTTTCTTTCTATTTCAGCTTTGGGCTACTTCCACAAGAAACAAATGAGAGAATGCACACTGAGAACTGATTGAGTGTGTGAAGTTTCAAGCAGCTAGCACAAATCCTGTTTGAGTTCAAGCTCCATTTCCATTCACCCCTATAAGGCAAAATGAAATGAAACATGAAAATTTAATCTGCTCCTGAGAGCAACTTTTTTTACCTAGGATGCCCAAACATGGGGAGTGTACTAAGATTAGGAAGAAGATGAATATTGCCCAATATCAAAAAAAGTTGAAAAAATCTAACTCTAACCCTAACACTAGCTCTAACCTTTGTCCTAACTCTAAACATAACCGTAACCCTAACCTGTTAGGAGAACCTTTGATCATAAAAGTTTCAAACTTGGGGAGACTAGTGGGGCAAGCTTACAGATTAATTCTGCACAGTATCAAAATTCTGACCAAATAATTGTGGGTGGTATTTCACTACATGCATATTGCCCTGTTTTCTCCTAAAGTGATCTTGGATAAATTTGTTTTGCATGCTTCATCTTACAACAACTTTCACAAGGAAGAAACCAGAGAGAGCCCAAAGAAAACTGATTGAGTATGTGAAGTTTCAACCAGCTAACACCAATCCTCTGATTTCTAGCTCCATTTCCATTTACCCATATAGGTCAAAATGAAGTGAAACCTTAAAATACAAACTGTTCCTTTCAGTGAACCACTGAACCCAGGAGGCCCAAACCTGGGGAGAATAGTAAGGCTACGGAAAAGTTGAATCCAGCCCAGCATCAAAGAAATTTGAACAAAAATAATTATAACACTAGCTCTAAACCTAACCGTAACCCTAACGATAACCCTAACACTTACCTGTATAGAAAAGCATTGATCCTAGATGTCCCAAACTTGGGGAGCCAAGTGGGGAAAGTTAAAGATGAATAATGCACAGTATCAAAGAAATCTGATCAAATCATTGGGAGACTTATTTCAATACATACATATTTCTCTGTTTTCTCCTTAAGGGCTCAGATACAGTCGCTTTTGCATGCTTCAGCTTTGGCCTACCTCAAAAGAAAGAAACCAGAGAGTGCCCACTGAGAACTGATTTGTGAAGTTTCAAGCACTTCCTACAAACCCTGTTTGATTTCCAGCTCAATTTTCATTCACATCAATAAGCCATAATGAAGGAAATATCTTAAAATACAAACTGTTCCTGACAGCGAACCATTGAACCGAGAAGGCCCAAACCTGTGTAGCATAGTAGGCAAAGTAAAAGATGAATCTTGCCCAATATCATAGAAATTTGAAGAAAACTAGGGCCACGTTGGAATTCTCTGTGCAGATGGAAGGCACAGCTGTGAGGTTGCTCTCAGCACAGTCGGAAGTTGGAAGTCTCGGCTGAGCATGAGCTCTCTCCACAGACGGAAGTCTTGCGCATGAGCTCTCTCCACAGATGGAAGTCTCAGCTGCACATGTGCTCTCAGCTCAGATGGAAGTCTCAGCCATGCGTGAGCTCTTGGCGCAGACGGAAGTCTTGGCTGCAGGTTTGCTTTTGGCTCAGAGGGAAGTCTCGGCCATGCAGGCGCTCTCGGTGCAGACGGTATGTAGCACAGAACACAGAGGCTTTGTTTGCGGGTCACCAGACCAAGCTCTGGACACAGCCAAATGTCACCCCAGAACCACCCACCTCACCAAACACCCTACACAGGTAACAGATGGAATCCATCTTGGAAAACTTTACTCACCATCTATCAGTGGCCGTGGCTACCAGGTCAGTTCTGTGGCTGCTCAGGTACCTGGTTTCCAACTCTCCTACCTCCAGCTGTGATAACTCAAGATTTTTCTCACAAGCTTTTGGGGGGTGTAGCTATCAATTCGGAACAGCAACTGTACAGGTACCTGGTTTCCAACTCAGAGACTAAGAGTAGGAAGGCTCCAGGTAGAATCTCAAGCTCTCTCAAACTGGCTACCTCCACCACTCTTAGCACAGAGACTCAAGCTCGGAATATATAACTCCACCTACTGGAAGAAAACAGAGTTCTGAGAGACTTTTCTATTCTTGCTCTTCTCATCTATTCTCCTCTACCCTTCCCCCTCTGGCCCTCACAATCTCAACATACATGAAACCAAGAACTTTGCATGAAATTGGACTTTAAGAACTGAATCACCAGAATAGTATAATATAGAGGAATTGCATAGGCCCACCTCATTCCTCCCCTTTATTTTATCTTATTTTCATTCTGCCTTTCTTTCTTTCTTACCTTGTTATTTTTTTTCTTCTTTTTTCTTGCTCCCTCTATCCCACTTTCAACCTCCTAACTTTTACTACTTATACATATGGTAATTTTATGAATACAGATAAGGAATTTGAATTTTTACATTCTTCCATAAATTACCCCTGTCTATTCATTACAGTTCTCCTCCAATTTGCTAACATAGATTAATCTCATACCCTCACTCCTTTCCCCCTTAACATAGCATCCTACCCCTGTTCTCTATATACCACCAGAAATGGTATGGCTTTTATGAAACTAATGACTATATTCTAAATAATAATTGAAGCCATCATCTGTAGACATAGAATCTAAATATAAATGTATTTATAATGGTTAGGCTTAGGCTTCGGGTTAGGGTTAGATTTAGAGTTAGTATTTGATCTATGGTTAGGGCTAGGAATACGGATAGGGCAAGGGTTAGGACTAGGGTTAGGGCTAGGGTTAGGTTTATGGTAAGGGACAGGGTTAGAACTAGTGATAGGGCTAGTGTGAGAGTTAGAGTTAGTCTTAGGGCTAGGGCTAGGGTTATGGTTAGGGATAGTTGTAAATTAGGGGTAGGGTTAATGTTAGATTTAGACCTCAGGTTAGGGTTAGAGTTAGGGTTACATGTAGGGTAAGGGAGTGGGTTATAGCTACGTTGAGGGCTAAAGCGTGGGTTAGTATTAGGGTTAGGCTAGGGTTAGGGATACGATTAAGGCTAGGCTTAGGGCTAGAGTGAAGGCTAGTGTTTGTGTTAGGGTTAGTGCTAGTGTTAGGGCTAGGGTAATGCCAGGTCTAAGATTACAATTAGGGATAGATTTAGTTTTATGTTTATGGCTTGGTCCAGTGTAAGGGTTAGGTTTAGATAAGGGTCAGGTTTTCAGCTATTGTTATTATTAGGGTCAGGTTCAAGCTTAGGGTTTGGTTTAGGTTAGAGGTAAGGTTTAGGGCTCAAATTAGCATTAGGTTTAGGTTAGGGTTAATGACAGGGTTAGGTTTAGGCTTTAGATGTGGTTTAGTGTAAGGATAGGGTTAAGATTAGGTATAATGTTTAGCATAAGGGTTAGGGTTATCATTAGGGTAATGGATAGGGTTAGACTTAAGATTAGGTCTAGGGATATGTATAGGATTAGGGCTTTTGTTTGGGTTAGGGTTAGGTTTAAGTTTAGGGTTAAAGCTAGGTTTTGGACTTGGACTAAGGCTAGGTTTGTGGTTAGGTTAGTTCTAGGGTTTAGGCCAAGTGTAATGTATGAAGTAGGGTTATGATTAGTGCTAGTTATAGGGTTAGGGTTAGGGCTAGGCCTAGTGTTAGGGTTAGGTTTATGGTTATGACAATATTTTGAGCTAGACTTAGTGTTAGGGTAAGAGTCAGTGTCTGGATTACTTTTCAGGTTAGATTTAGGACTAGAATTAGAGGTAGGTGTATCGCTAAGTGTAAGGTTAGGGTTTGGTTTAGGTTAAGGGTTAGGGTTTGGGCTATGTCTCGGTTTTGTTTTAGGTCTATGGGTAGGGTTAGGGCTTGTTTTAGGATTAGTGTTAGGGTTAAGGCTAGTGTTAGTGTGAGGTTTAGGCTTAGTTAGGTTTAGATCTAGGGTTTGAGCTAGGGCTAAGGATAGTATAGGGTTAGGGATAAGTTTAGGGCTAGGTTTAGGGTGAGGGTAAGGAATTGGGTTAGAACTCAGTATAGGGCTGGGAAGAGAGTTAGAGTTAGTCTTAGGAAAAGGGTTAGGGTTAGGGTTAGGCCTAGGTTTAGGGCTAGTGTTGGTGTTAGGTTTAGAGTTACGGTTGGGTTTAGGGTAAGGTTTGGGATTATAGCTAGTTTTATGGCTAGGGTGAGGGTTAGAATTAGGGTTTGGGTTAGGTTTATGATTAAGGTGAATTTTATGGCTAGGATGTGGGCTAAGGTTTGTGTTAGGGTTAGGACTAGAATTAGAACTAGGGAAAATGTCAGGTCTAGGGTTACAGTTAGGGATAGTTTAGGGTTAGGTTTATAGCTAGGTCTATTTTAAGGGTTAGATTTATGGTTAGGGTCAGGTTTAGAGATAAGGATATTTTTAGAGTTAGGTTCAGTTTTAGGGTTTTTGTTACATTAAGGTTTAGGTTTAGGACTCAAATTAGCATTATTTTTAAGGATAGGGAAATAATAGTTTTAGGTTTAGGGTTCAGGTTAAGTGTAGGGTAATTGATAGGGTTAGGGTTAGGGATAGGATTAGAGTTTGGCCTAGGGTTAGCATAAGGGTTAGGGTTATCATTAGAGTCATGGATAGGTTAGAGCTAAAGTTAGGGCTAGGGTTATGCTAAGGATTAGGTAGAGGGTTAGGCTTGGGGTTAGGGTTAGGGCTATGGTTAGGATTAGGATTAGCTTTAGGGTTAAAGCTAGGGTAGGCCTTGGATTAAGGCTATGTTTTGGGATAGGTTAGGGCTAAAGATAATGTAAGAACTTGTTATGATTCAGGCTATTTTTATGGTTAATGCTAGGGCTAGGTATAATTTTAGGGTTGGGTTTAGGGTTGGGGTGGTGTTTAGAGCTAGGGTTACTGTTAGTGTCAGGGTCAGTGTTCAGGTTAGGGTTATGGTTAGAATTAAAGGTATAGAGTTATTTATAGGGGAAGAGTTAGTGTTTGGCTTAGGCTAAGGGTTATTTTTAGGGCTATGTCTATGTTTTTCATTAGGTCCAGAGTTTCAGTTATGGCTAGATTTATGATTAGGTTTAGTTCTGGGGCTAGTGTTAGGGTTAAGTTTAGGTGTAAGGTTACTGGAAGGGCTACTCTTAGAGTTTGGTTTAGGGATAGGTTCAGGTTTAGACCTAGGATTAGTGTTAGGGTCAGAATAAGAGTCAGGGTTAGGGTTAGGGTTTGGGTTAGGGTTAAAGCTAGAATGAGGGCTAGGTTTAGGACTAGTAGGGTAAAGGTTTGTGTTACGTTAAGGATTAGGGTTAGCTTTAGTGTTAGGTTTGGTTTAGGGTAAGGGATAGGGTTAAAGCTAGGGTTAGGGCAATGGTTAGGGTTTAAGCTAGGTTTAGGGCTAGGTTTAGGCCTAGTTTTTGAGTTAAAATTAGGGCTAGGTTTAGAGCATTGGCTAATGTGAGAACTAAGGTTACAATTAGGGTTAATTTTTTGATTATGATTAGGTGTTAAACCTCTAGTGTTAATTAATTTTAATGTTAGGGTGATATTTAGAGCTAGTCTTTGTGTTCGGTTAATAGTCAGGGTCAGGGATAGGTTTAGGGTTAGGGTTAGGACTCAAACTAAGGCTAGGGTTATTGTAATGGTTTGGTTTAAGGTTAGGGTGGTGTTCAGAGCTAGGGTGAGTGTTAGGATATGAGTCAAAGTCAGGGTTAGTATTAAATTTAAGGTTTGGACTTGAATTAGGTCTAGGGTTAGGTCTAGGTGTAGTGCTAGGGTTTGGTTTAAATTAAGGTTTAGTGTTAGGGCTATTACTCTGTTTTGTTTTACTGCTAGGGTTAGGGTTAGGGCTAGTTTCATAATTAGTGTTAGGATTAGTGCTAGTGTTAATGTTAGGCTTAGGCTTAGGTTTAGTGTTAGAGTTGGAGTTAGATCTAGGTTTAGGACTAGGAATATGGATTAGGAAAGTGTTATGGCTATGTTTATGGCCATGTTTAGGGCTAGGGTTAGGGTTAAGGGATAGGGTTAACTAGGGATAGGGCTAGTGTGAGAGTTAGATTAGAATTAGGGATATGGTTTAATTAGGGCTAGGATTAGGGCTAGGGTTAGTGTTCAGCTTAGGTCTAGCATTAGGGTCAGGGTTAGGAGTAATCTTATTGTAAGGGATGGTGTTATAGCTAGGTTTAGTGGGAGGGTGAGGGTTACAATTAGGTTAGGGCTATGGTTAAGGTTAGGGTTATGATTAGGGCTAGGTTTAGGGCTAGGATGTGGGCTAGGGTTTGTTTTAAGTTTAGGGCTAGGATTAGGCCTAGGGCTAATATCAGGTCTTGGGTTACGGTTAAAGATAGCTTTAGTGTTAGGTTTATGGCTACATGTAGTGTAAGGGTTAGTTTTAGGGTTAGGGTCAGGTTTAGAACTAGGAGTATTTTTTCAGTTAGCGTCTGGGTTAGGGTTTTGGATAGGTTAAGTTTTAAAATTAGGGCTCAAATTAGCATTAGGGTTAGTGTTAGGTTAATGGTAGTGTGAGGTTTAAGTTCTAGGTTTGGATTAGTGTAATAGATAGGGTTAGCATTAGAAATATGGTTAGGTTTAGGAGTAGGTTTAGCATTAGTGTTAGGGTTATGTTTATGGCAATGGATAGGGTTAGAGCTAGGGTTAGGGCGAGGTTTATGTTTATGATTAGGGCTAGGGTTTTAGGGTTTAGGTTAAGGGTTAGGGTTAGGGCTATGGTTCAGTTTTGTTTTAGGGCTAGGGCTAGGGTTAGGGCTAGTTTTAGCATTAGCATCAGGGTTAGGGCTAGTGTTAGGTTTAGGTTTAGCTTTAGGGTTAAAGTTAGATTTAGAATTAGGGTTAGGGTTAGGGTTAAGCTTAGGGTTATTGTTAGATTTAGAGTTAAAATTAAATCTAGGTTAGGGCTAGGGCTAAGGATAGGGCTAGGGTTAAGGCTAGGATTAGGGTTCTGGTAAGGGTTTGGTTTAGAACAAGGGATGGGACTAGGGTGAGTGTTAGAGTTAATTTTATGGTTAGGGTTAGGGCTAGGTTTAGAAATAGGGCTAAACTAGGGATAAGATTAGGGCTAGTTTAGTGTTAGGGTTAGGGCTAGTGTTAGGGTTAGGGTTAGGAGTAAGGGTACGTTTAGTGCTACAATAAGGGCTGTGATTTGTGTTAAGTTTATGGCTAAGATTGGGGCTAGGGCTGAAGTCAGGTCTAGGCTTATGGCTGGGGATAGTTTTAGGATTATGGTTATAGCTAGGTCTAGTGTATGTGTTAGGTTTAAGGTAAGGGTCAGCTTTAGAGGTAGTGGATTTATTAGGGTCATAGAGTTAGAGTTTGGTTAAAGATAGGATTTATGCTTAGGGCTTGAGTTAGCATTTCGGTGTGGTTAGGGTAATGATAGGGTTTTGTTTAGGATTCAGGTTAAGTTTAGCTAATTGTTAGGATTAGGGTTAGGTCTAGGGTTCGCATTAGGGTAAGGGTTAGTGTTAGTATAATGGATAGTTTAGGGCTAAGTTTAGGGCTAAGTTTATGGTTAGGAATAGGCCTTGAATTATGGTTAGTGTTAGGATTAGAACTAGGGCTAGGGTCAGGGTTATGTTTAGCATAAGGGTTAGGTTTTGAGCTAGGGTAATGCCTAGGGTGAGGGTTAGGTTTAGGGTTAAGTCTACGGAGAAGATTATAGTACGGTTAGGGTTAGGGTTAGGATTAGGCTAGGTCATCATTAGGGGTAGAGTTAAGGTTAGCATAATGGATAGGTTTAGATGTAGGTTTAGGGTTATATTTAGGGTTAGATAGAGGTTTAGGCTTAGGGTTAGAGCTATTGTTATGTTTACGTTTATGATAAGGGTTAGGGTTTGAGCTAGGGTTAAGTCTATGGCGAGTGTGAGTTTGAGGGTTAGGTCTAAGGTAAGAGTTCCAGTTAGTTATAGCGTTAAGGTTGGGCCTAGGATTATCAATAGGGTTAGGGTTAGGTTTAGGGTAAAGGGTAGGTTTAGGGCTAGGGTTAAGTTTAGGATTAGGACTAGGGTTAGGGTTATTTTTAGGGATAGATGTAGGTTTATGTTTAGGGTAAAGGTTAGGCTTTGAGCTAGGATTAAGACTAAGGTGAGGGTTAGGTTAGGGTTAGGGCAAGGGTTCAGGTTTGGGTTCTGCTTAAGGCTAAGTTTACGCCTGGGATTAGCTCTAGGTTTTGTGTTAGGTTTAGGCCTAGGTTTAGAGCTATGGGTAATGTAAGAGCTAGGGTTATATTTAGGGCTAGTTTTAAGGGTTAGGGTTATGGGTAGGTATAGTGTTAGGTTTACATTTTCGGGTAGGGTCAAATTTAGAGCTAGGTTTATTATAAAGACAGGGCCAGTGTTCGGGTTAGAGTTAGAGTTAGGGCTACAGCCAGAATTAGGCCTAGGTTTAGGTCTAGGGGTAGGGTTAGTGTTTGGGTTAGGTTCAGAGTTATTGTTAGGGCTAAGACAGTTTTTTGTTTAGGTCTAGGGCTAGAGTTAATACTAGATTTAGGATTAGGTTTTGGTCTAGGGCTAGTGTTAGGTTTTGGTCTAGGGTTAGGGTCAGGTTTAGACTGAGGGTTAGTGTTAGGATCAGAATAAGGATCAGGCTAAGTATTAGAGTTTGGAATAGGGTTAGAGCTAGAGTGATGGCTTGGTTTATGACTATTAATAGGGTTAATGTTTTGATTATCCTAAAGATTAGGGATATGTCTAGGGTTACCATAAGTGTTAGTGTTTTGCTTAGGGTAAGTGATAGCCTTAGAGCTAGGGTTAGGGCTAGGGTTAGGATTAGGGTTAGGGTTTAATCTAGGTTTTGTACTCAGATTAGGGCTAGTTTCCATGTTAGGGTTAAGTAAATGGCTAATGTAAAAACTAGGGTTACAATTAGGGTTAGTTTTAGAGTTAGGGTTAGGGGTAGGTGTAGTGTAAGTTAGGTTTAAGATTAGGTTAATATTTAGAGCTAGGGTTATTGTTAGGATCTGAGTAAGAATCAGAGTTTGTTTTAGGGTTAGCGTTAGGGCTCAAATAAGGACTAGGGTTACTGTTAGGTTTCGGTTTAAGATGAGGGTGGTGTTTAGAGCTAGGGTGACTCTTAGGATATGAGTTAGGGTCAGGGTTAGTTTTAAGGTTAGGGTTATGGCATGAATTAGGGCTAGGGTTACTGTTAGGGTTTCGTTTAAGTTTAGCATAGTGTTTGGAGCTAGGGTGACTGTTAGGATATGAGTCATGTTCAGGGTAAATTTTAAGGTTAGGATTAGGACTCCAATTAGGCCTAGGGTTACTTCTAGGTGTAGTGTTAGGGTTTAGTTTAAGTTAAGGTTTAGGGTTAGGGGTATTGCTCAATTTGGTTTTAGTCCTAGGTTTAGGGTTAGCATTAGTTATATGATTAGCATTAGGGTTAGGACTAGTGTTAGTGTTAGGCTATGCTTAGGGTTAGGGTTAGATTTGGAAGTAGCATTAGATCTAGAGTTCGGGCTAGGTGTAAGGATAGGGTAAGGGTTAGGACTAGGGTTAGGATTATGGTAACAGATAGGTTTAGAAATAGGGATAGGGCTAGGATGAGAGTTAGAGTTAGTCTTAGAGCTAGGGTTATGTTTAGTTTTAGGGATAGGGCTCAATTATGGCTAGGATTAGGGCTAGGTTTAGTGTTCAGCTTAGGCCTAGCATTAGCACTAGGGTTATGGTTATCTTTAGGGTAAGGGATGGTGTTATAGCTAGGTTTAGTGGTAGGGTGAGGGCTAGAATTAGGGTTAGGGATAGGGATAGGGTTAGGGATATGATTAAGGCTAGGCTTAGGGCTCGAATTAGTGCTAGGGTATGTTGTAGGTTTAGTTCTAGAATTAGGGCTAGGGCTAATGTCTGGTCTAGTGTTACAGTTAGGGGTAGATTTAGGGCCAGGTTTGTGTCTAGGTCTAGTGTAAGAGTTAGGCTTAGGGTAAGGGTCAGGTTTAGAGCTAGCATAAGGTCAGGATTAGGGTTAGGGTTTGTTTTAGCTTAATGTTTAAGGATAGGGCTCAATGAGCGTTAGGGTTAGGGCTAGAGTAAAGGATAGGGTTAGGTATAGGGTTCAGGGTAGGATTAGGGGAATGGAGAAGTTTCAGATTTGCAAAATGGTTAGGGTTAGGCCTAGGGTTAGCATTAGGATTTGGGTTATCATAAGGATAACTTATAGGGTTAGAGCTAGGTTTAGGTCTAAGGTTATTGTTAAGATTAGGTCTAGAGTTAGGCTTAGGGTTTGGGTTAGGGTAGTAACACTATCTTAGGGTAGGTTTAACTTTAGGTTTAGTGTAAAGGTTAGGTTTTGATCTTGGATTAGTCCTAGGGTGAGGGTTAGGTTTAGTGTTAGGTCTAGGGTTAGGGTTATGGTTATGGTCAGGGTTAGGTTTAGTGTTCGGGCTAGGGTTTTGATTAGGGTTAGGTTTAGGTTTAGGGTAATACATTGGGTTAGATGTAAGGTTAACTTTAGTGTTAAGGTTAGATTTAAGGGTTAAGTTTAGTTTTAGGGCTAGGTTTTCTGTTGGGTTTAGGGTAAGTGTTAGTGTTTGAGTTAGGGTTAGGGCTACAGCAAGGGTTCAGTTTAGGGTTAGGTCTAGGGTTAGGTTTATGATTTGTATTAGGGTTTTGGTTAGGTTTAGGGCTAGAGTTATCATTAGGATTAGGGATAGAGTTAAGGTAATGGCTAGGGTTAGAGATAGGGTTAGGGCTAAGGTTAACATTAGGATTAGGGCTAGGGTTATGGTTATGGTTAGGGATAGTCCTAGGATTATGTTTAGGCTATGGGTTAGGCTTTCAGCTAGGGTTAGGTCTAAGGTGAGAGTTAGGGTTAGGTTTAGGGCTTGGGTTAGGGTTAGGATTATGCTTAGGCTAGGTTTAGGTTTCGGATTAAGGCTAGGTTTTGTGTTAGGTTTAGGAGTAGGGTTAGTGCTATGGTTAATGTAAGATTTAGGGTTCTAATTAGGGCTAGTTTTAGGGTTAGTGCTATGGCTAGGTCTAGTGTTAAATTTAGATTTTGATTTAGGGTTGGGTTTAGAGCCAGGTTTATTGTTAGTGGCAGGGTCAGTGTTCAAGTAAGTGTTAGGGTTAGGGTGAAAGCCAGAATTAGGACTAGGGTTAAGTCTAGGGGTAGGATTAGTGTTTGTTTTAGGTTAATGGTTATTATTAGGGCTAGGACTAAGTTTTTGTTTAGGTCTAGGGCTAGAGTTATTGCTAGATTTAGGATTAGGTTTAGGTCTAGGACTAGTGTTAGGGTTAGGTTTAGGTACAAGTTTACTGGTAGGGCTAGTTTCAGGTTTCGGTTTAGGGTTAGATTCAGTTTTAGACCTATAATTAGTCTTAGAGTCAGAATAAGGGTGAAGTTTAGAGTTAGGTTTTGGGTTAGGGTTAGAGCTAGAACGACGGATAGGGTTAAGACTAGTAATAGGGTTAGTGTTTGGTTTAGGCTAAGTATTAGGATTAGGACTGGGTTTAGCATTATGAATAGGTTTTGGTTTAGAACAGGGATATGGTTAGAGGTAGGGTTAGGGCTATGTTTACAGTTAGGTTTAGGGCTAGGTTTAGGTTTAGGGTTAGGGTTAAATCTAGTTAGGGCTCGGATTAGGGCTATTTTTGTGTTAGTGTTAGGGCTATTTCCAATGTAAGAACTAGGGTTACAATTAGGTTTAGTTTTAGGGTTAGGGTTTGGGCTCGGTCTTATGTTAGTATTAGCTTTAGAGTTAGGGTGATATATAGAGCTAGAGTTAGTGTTTGGATAAGAGTTGGGTCAGGGTTAATTTTAGGCCTAGGACTCTAATTAGAGCTAGCGTTATTGCTAGTTATAGTGGTAGGGTTTAGTATATGGTATTTTTAGGGTTAGAGCAAAGGCTCGGTTTTGTTTCAGGGCTAGTGGTAGGGTGAGGTTTAGGCTTAAGGTTAGGATTAGATTTAGAATTATGGTTCGATCTAGGGTTAGGGCTATGACTAGGGTTAGGGCTAAGGTTAGGGCTAGTGTGAGATTCTAGTAACTAATAGGGTTAGAAATAGAAATAGGGGTAGGGTTGAGATTTAGAGTTAGTCTTAGGGATAGAGTTAGGGGTAGGTTCAAGTTTAGGGCTAAATTAGGGCTAGGATTAGGGGTAGGATTAGCGCTAGGATTAGTGTTAAGTTTAGGCCTATGGTTAGGGCTAGGGTTAGGGTTAGTTTTAGGGACCTGGATCAGGTTATATAGCTTGGTTCAGGGCTAGAAAAAGGGTTAAATTAGGAATAGGGCTAGGGTGAGTGTTCTGGTTAGGATTAAGGCTAGGTTTAGGACTAGGATGATGGCTAGGTTTTGTGTTAGGTTTAGGGCTAAGATTAGTGCTAGGCTAATATGAGGTCTAGGGTTACAATTAGGGATAGTTTCAGGGTTTGTTTTATGGCTAGGTCTAATGTAAGGGTTAGGTTTAGGGTAGGGGTCAGGTTTAGAGCTAGGTGTATTATTAGGTCAGAGTCTGGGTTAGGGTTGGTTTGGGTTTAGGTTTACAGTTAGGGCTTGAATTAGAATTAGGGTTAGGATTCCAGTTAGAGTAATGGATAGGGTTAGGTTTAGGGTTCAGTTTAGGTTTAGAGTAATGTATATGGTTAATGTTAGGGATAGGGTTAGGGTTAGGCCTAGTGTATTTGGGTTAGGCTTATGTTTAGGGTAATTGATAGGGTTAGTGTTAGTGTTAGGGATTGGGTTAAGGTTAGGTTTAGGGCTAGGATTAGAGGTAGGCTTAGGGTTAGTGTTACGGTTAGGTTTAGGGTAAGTGTTAGGGTTTGAGCTAGGGTTAGGGCTAGCGTGAGGTTTAGGGTCAGAGTCACGGCTATGGTTAGGTTTAGGGTTAGAATTAGGGCTAAGGTTAGCATTAGGGTCAGGGTTGTGTTTAAAGTAATGTATAAAGTTATATCTAGGATTTGGGCTATGGTTACAGTTAAGATTCGGGCTAGGATTAGGGTTAGGTTTAGGGCTAGGGTTATGCTTAGGGTAAGGGTTAGAGTTTGAGCTAGGGTAAAGCCTACGGCAAGTGTTAGGGTAGGGTTTAGTTAGGATAACGTTAGGGTTATGCTTAGGGCTAGGTTTATGGCTATGTTTTATGTGAGGTTTATGGCTAGCATTAGGGTTATGGGTAATGTAAGAGCTAGGGTTATGGTTATGGCTAGTTTGAGGGTTAGGCTTATGGATAATTCCTGTGTTAGGGTTAGGTTTTTTGTTAGTATGAGATTTAGAGCTCGGGTTTATATTAGGGTAAGTGTCTGTGTTCAGGTTAGTATTGGATTTAGTGTTAGGGCCAGAATTAGAAATAGGTTTAAGTCTAGGAGTAGGGTTAGTCTTTGTGTTAGGTTAATGGTTATTGTTAGGGCTAGGGCTAGAGTTATGTCTATATTTAGGATTAAGTTTAGGTCTAGTTCTAGTGTTATGGTTAGGTTTAGATATAGGTTTACTGGTAGGGATAGTGTTAGGGTTTGGTTGAGGATTAGGGTCAGGCTTATTTACAGGGTTAGTGTTAGGCTCAGAATAAGGGTCAGGGTTAGGGTTAGGCTTTGGGTTAGGGTTAGAAATACAATGAGGTCTAGGGTTAAGACTAGTAATAAAGATAAAGGTTGGGGCAGACTAACGATTAGGGTTATAACTATGGTAGCATTAGGGTGAGGGTTTGATTTAAGGTAAGGGATAAGTTTAGAGCTAAGGTTATGGTTAGGGTTAGGGCTAGGGTTGAAGCTAGAGTAAGGGCTCAGATTAGGGCTAGGTTTTGTGTTAGGGTTAGGGTTTTGGCTAATGTAAGAACTGATTTTATGATTAGGACTAGGGTTAGGGTTAGGGCTAGGTCTATATTTTGGGTTAGGTTTAGGGTTAGGGTGATATTTAGACCTAGGGTTAGTTTTAGGTTCAGAGTCAGGTTCAATATTAGTTGTAGGATTAGGGTTAGGGCTAGGTATAGCATTAGGATTTGGTTTAGGTTAAGGGTTAGGATTAGGGCTATAGCTCAGTTTTGTTTTAGGGGTATGGCTAGGCTTAGGGCAAGTTTTCAAATTAGTATTAGGGTTAGTGCTAGTTTTAGGGTGAGGTTTAGGTTTAGGGATAGGGTTAGATTTAGTGTTATGGTTAGATCTAGGTTTATGGCTAGGCCTAAGTTTAGGGCTTGGTTTGGGCTAGGGTTGGGGCTAGGCTTTGGCTTAGAAAGGGATAAGTTTAGAACTAGAGATAGGGCTAGGGCGAGAGTTAGAGTTAGTCATAGGGCTGCGGATATGGTTAGGTTTATGATTAGGGCTAAATTAGGGATAGTATTAGAGCTAGGGTTAGTATTAGGGCTAGGCCTTGGTTTAAGGTTAGGATTAGGTTTAGGGTTAGGGTATGGTATGATGTTATATCTAGGTTTAGGCCTAGGGTGAAGATTCAATTTAGGGTTAGGGCTAGTGTTCGGGTTAGAGTTATGATTAAGGGTAAGTTTATGGCCAGCATTAGGCCTATGGTTTTTGTTAGGGTTAGGTCTAGCATTAGGACTAGGGCTAAAGTCAGGTCTAGTGTTATGGTTAGGGATGGTTTTAGGGTTAAGTTTATGGTTAGGTATAGTGTAAGTGTTAGGTTAAGGGTTAGATTCAGTTTTAGATAGGGGTATTATTAGGGTCAGGAAAAGGGTTAGGGTTTGTTTAGGTTAAGGTTTAGGTTTAGGGCTCAATTTAGTGTTAGGGGTAGGTTTAGGTTTAGGGTAATGGATATGGTTAGGTTTAGGGTTCAGGTTAGGTTTAGGTAATAGTGTTAGAGTTATGTATAGGGTTAAGGTTATCCTATGGTTAGCGTTAGGGATAGGTTTAGGGTTAAGGTAATGGATAGAATTAGAGCTAGGGTTAAGGCTATGGTTATGGTTACGATTAAAGCTAGGGTTAGGATTAGGTTTAGGGTAAGGGTTAGAGTTAGGTTTAAAGCTAGGGTTAGGGCTCAGATTAGGGCTAAGTTTTAGATTAGATTATGGCTAAGGTAGGGCTATGGCTAATGTAAGAAGTAGAATTATGATTAGGGCTAGATTTAGGGTTAGGGTTAAGGCTAGGTCTAGTGTTAGCATTAGATTTAGTTTTAGGTTGATGATTTGAGATAGGGTAAGTGATAGGGTCAGAGTCAGGTCAGTGTCAGTTTTAGGGTTAGGGATAATATTCGAATTAGAGCTAGGGTTAAGGGTAGGTGTAGTGTTAGGTTTTGCATTAAGGTTAGAACAAGAATTATGGCTAGGGCTAATGTAAGGTATACAGTTACATTTAGGTTAGGATTAGCATTAGGGCTACGGCTCAGATTTGTTTTAGGTCTAGGGCTTGGGTTAGGGCTAGATTTTTTGATTAGTGATAGTGTTAGGGCTAGTGGTAGGGTGACTTTAGGCTTAGGGTAAGGGTTAGATTTAGAATTATGGTTAGTTCTAGGGTTAGGCCTGGGGTTAGAGTTAAGGTTAGGGCTAGTATTAGGGTTATGGAAACAGATAAGGTTAGTACCAAAAATAAGTCTAGGTAGAGAATTAGAGTTAGTTTTAGGGCTAGGTTTAGAGTAAGAGTTACATTTAGTGATAAATTAGGGCTAAAATTAGAGCTAGGGTTACTGTTATGGTTAAGCCTAGTGTTAGGGCTCAGGTTAAGTTTACTGATAGTGTTAGGTTTAGCGTTAGGGTTAGGGGAAGTGATGTGGTTATACGTAGGTTCAGAACTAAGGCAAGGGTTGAAATTAGGGATTGGGCTAGGGTTAGGGTTCAGGTTAGGATTAAGGCTAGGTTTAGGGCTAGGAATGAGGGTTAGGTTTTGTGTTAGGTTTAGGGCAAAAATTAGGTAGAATGCTAATATCAGGTCTATGGTTTGGTTAGGGATAGTGCTATGGTTTGTTTTATTTCTAGGTCTACTGTAAGGGTTAGGTTTAGGGTAAGGGTCACGTTTAGAGCTAGGTGTATTATTAGAATCAGTGTCTTGTTCAGAGTTTGGTTTGAGTTATGGTTTAGGTTTAGTGCTCAAATTAGCGTTAGTGTTACGGTTAGGGTTAGAGTAATTGATAGGGTTAGGTCTAATGTTCAGATTAGGTTTAGGTAATGGATAGGGTTAGTGTTATTGACAGGTTTAAGTTTAGGCCTAGGATTAGCATATGGTTTAGGCTTATATTTAGGGTAATGGATAGGTTTAGGGCTAGGATTATGGTTAGGATTAGGTCTAGGGTTAAGGTTAGGGTTAGGGTTAGGGTTAGGCCTAGGGTTAGTGTTAGGGTTAGGTTTTGGGTAAGTGTTAGGGTTTGACTTATGGTTAGGGCCAGGGAGAAGGTTAGGGTTAGTGTCAGGTCTAGGTTTAGGATTAGGGTTAAGTTTAGTGCTAGGATTAGCATTAGGGTTAGGTTTATGTTAATGGTAATGGATAGATTTAGAGCTAGAGTTTGGTCTTGGTTATGGTTAGGATTAGAGCTAGGATTAGCATTAGGTTTAGGGTCAGGGCTAGGGTTATATTTAGGTTAAGGGTTAGTGTTTGACCTATGGTTAGGGCTAGGGCGAGGGTTAGGGTTTGGGTTAGGTCTAGGGTTAAGGTTAGGGTTAGGATTAGGGCTAGGTTTTGTGTGAGGTTTAGGGCTCTCATTAGTGCTATGGGTAGTGAAAGAGCTAGGGTTAGGGTTATTGCTTCGTCTAGTGTTAGGGTTATGTCTAGATTTTGTGTTAGCATAAAGTTTAGAGTTAGGTTTTTGTTCCGGTTAGGGTTAGGTTTAAGTTTTGGGCCAGAATTAGGGCTAGGTTCAGGTCTAGGGGTAGGGTTAGTGTTTGAGTTAGGTTAAGGGTTATTGTTACACCTAGGGCTAGGTTTTTGTTTAGGGATAGTGCTAGAGTTATGGCTAGATTTAGGATTAGGCTTTTTTCTAGGTCTGGTGTTAAGGTTAGGTTTAGGTATAGGGTTACTCGTAGGGCTAATGTTATGTTTTGGTTTAGGGTTAGAGTCAGGTTTAAACCTAGGGTTAGACTTAGGGTCAGAATAAGGGTCAGGGTTAGGGTTAGAGTTTAGATTAGGGTTACAGCTAGAATGACGGCTAGGGTTAGGATTAGTATTAGAGTTATGGTTTGGGTAGGCTAAGGATTAGGGTTAGGAGTAGGGTAGCATTAGGGAGAGGGTTTGGCTTGGGTGAGGGACAGGGTTAGAACTAGGGTTGGGGATAGTATTAGGGTTAAGGATAGGGCTAGGGTTAAGGTTAGGGTTAGGTTTAAAGGTAGGTTTAGGTCTCAGATTAGGGCTAGGTTTTCTCTTAGGGCAGGGCCATGGCTAATTTAAGAACTAGAGTTCCTATTAGGTTATTTTTGTGGTTAGGTTTACGTTTAGGGTGATGTTTAGGGTTAGGGTGATATTTAGAGCTAGGGTTAGTGTTAGGGTCTGAGTCAGTGTCAGCATAAGTTCTAGAGTTAGGATTAGGACACAAATTAGTGCTAGGGTTAGGGATAGGTATAGGGTTAGGGTTTGATTTAGGGTAAGGTTTAGGGTTAAGCCTATAACTCAGTTTTATTTGAGTGCTAGGGCTAGGATTAGAGCTAGTTTTCCAATTAGCATTAGGCATAGGGCTTGTGTTAGTGTGAGGTTTCGGCTTAGATTTAGGGTTAGATTTAGAGTTAGGATTAGATCTAGGTTTAGGGTTAGGGCAAATGTTAGGGCTAGGGTTGGGGTAGGCTTAGGGCTAGGGTTTGGGTTATTTTAAGGGATAGGTTTAAAACTAGGGATAAGACTATAGTTAGAGTTAGAGTTAGTCTTAAGGCTAGGGTTAGGATTAGGTCAAAATTAGTACTAGGATTAGCGCTAGGATTATTGTTAGGGCTAGGCCTAGTTTTAGGGCTAGCTTTAGGGTTAGGGTTTGGACTAGGCTACTTTAAGTGCTAGGATTAGGGCTAGGTTTGTGTTAGGGCTAGGATTACGGCTAGGGCTAATGTCAGGTCTAGGTTTATGGTTAGGGTTAGTTTTAGGGTGAGGTTTATGGCTAGTTCTAGTGTAAATGTTAGGTTGAGAGTTAGGGTCAGTTTTAGAGTAAGGGTTGTTATTAGGTTCCCGGTAACAGTTATGGTTTGGGTCAGGTTAAGGTTAAGGGTTAGGGCTCTAACTAGCATTAGGTTTAGGGCTAAGGTTAGGGTAGTAGATATGATTAGGTTTAGGATTCAGGTTAGGTTTAGGGAAATGGATAAATTTAGAGCTAGAGATAGGGTTAGCGTTTATCCTTGAGTTAGCATTAGGGTTAGGGTTAGGGTTAAGGTAATGGATAGGGTTAGAGCTATGGTTAGGTCTAGGTTTATGGTTAGGATTAAGGCTAGGGTTAGGGTTAGGGTTAGGGCAAGTTTTAGTGTTAGGGTTAGGTTTAGGGTAATGTTTAGCGCTAGGGCCAGAATTAGGGTTTTTGTTAAAATGAGGTGTAGGGCTCGAATTCGGGCTATGTTTTTGGTTAGGTTAGGGCTGGGGTTAAGGCTACAGCTAATGTAAGAACTAGGGTTATGGTTAGGGCTACTTTTAATGTTAGATTTAGGGCAATGTCTAGTTTTATGTTTGGTTTATTTTTAGGGTGATGTTAGAGTTAGGGTTAGTTACAGCGTCAGAGTCAGGGTCAAGGTTAGTTTTAGAGGGAGGATAGGACTAGAATTAAGGCTAGGGTTAGGGCCAGGTGTTGGGTTAAGTTTTGGTTTAGGTTAAAGTTTAGGGTTAGGGCTATGGCTCGGTTTTGTTTTAGGGCTACAACTAGGTTAGGGCTAGTTTTAGAATTAGCATTAGTGTTAGGACTAATGTTAGTGTGAGTTTTACATTTAGGTTTAGGGTTTGATTTAGAGTTATGGTTAGATCTATGGTTAGGGCTAAGTTTAGGGCAAGTGTTAGGATTATGGTAAGGGATAGGGTTAGAACTATGAATAGGACTAGGGGGAGAGTTGGAGTTAGTCAGTGCTAGTTTTAGGGTTAGTGTTATGGCTAAATTAGGGCTAGGATCAGGTCTAAGGTTAGTTGTAGGTTTAGGTCTAGGGCTAAGGTTAGGGTTAGTTTTAGGGGAAGAGATGGGGTTACAGCTTGGTTCAGAACTAGGGAGAGAAATAAAATTAGGGATAGGGCTAAGTTAGGGTACAGGTTAGGATCAAGGCTAGGTTTAGGGCTAGGATGAGGGCTAGCTTTTGTGTTAGGGTTATGACAAGTATTAGGGCTAGGGCTAATATCATGTCTACATTTACCATTAGGGATAGTTTTATGGTAAGTTTTATGGCTAGCTCTAATGTCAGAGTTAGGTTTAGGGGAAGGTTCAGGATTAGAGCTAAGGGTATTAAAATGGTGAGGGTCAGGTTTTGGGTTTGGGTAGGTTAAGGTTTAGGGTTAGGACTCAAAATAGCGTTATGGTTAGATTTAGGGTTAGGGTAATGTATAGGGGTAGTTTTATGCTTCAGGTTATGTTTAGGGTTCAGATTAGGTTTACGGTAATGGATAGGGTTAGGGTTAGGCCTAGGGTTAGCATTAGGGTTATGGTTATCATTGGGGTAATTGATAGGTTTAGAGCCAGTGTTAGGGAGAGACTTATGGTTAGGAATATGGCTAGAGTTAGAGTTAGCGTTAGAGTTAAGGCTAGGGATAGGGTTAGGTTTAGGGTATGCTTTAGAGTTTGAGCTAGGGTTAGTGCTAAGCCTAGGGTTAGGTTTAGGTTGAGGACAAGGGTTAAGGTTATGGTTAACGTTAGGGTTAGTATTATGGTTAGGTCTAAGTTTATACCTAGGTTTAGGGTAATGTACAGGGTTAGATGTCGGGTTAGGGTTAGCTTTAGGACTAGGGTTAGGATTAGATTTAGGGTATGGTTAGATTTTGAGCTAAGGTTAGGAATACGACAAGGATTATGTTTAAAATTAGGTCTAGGGTTAGGTTTATGGTTAGGATTAGAATAGATTTTGTGTTAGGGCTATGGTTATCATGAGGTTTATGTTTAGGGTTAGGGTAATGAGTGAGTTTAGAGCTAGAGTTAAGGCTAGGGTTCAGTTTAGGATTAGGGATAGGGTTAGGCTTAGGCTTAGGCTTAGGGTAAGTCTTATGGTTAGATTAAAGGTAAGGGTCAGGGATTGAGTGAGGGTTAGGGCTAGGTTGAGTGTTTGCATTAGAATCAGGGTTAGGGATAGAGTTAGGGTAAGAGTTAGGGCTAGGATTAGCATTAGGTTTAGGGTTATGGTTAGGGTAATGGATACAGTTAGAGCTAGGGTTTGGGCTATAGTTATGGTTAGGATTAGGGCTAGGATTTGGGTTAGGGTTATGTTTAGTGTAAGGGTAAGGGTTTGAGATAGAGTTAAGTCTAGGGCTGGGTGGAGGGTTCGGTTCAGCATTAGTTCTAGGGATAGGATTATGGTAGATTTAGGGTCAGGGTTAGGTTATGGCTAGAGTTATCATTAGGGTTAGGATTAGAGTTAGGGTAATGGATATGGTTATATATAGGTTTAGGTGTAGGGTTAGGGTTAGATTTAGTTTTAGGGTTAGGGTTAATACTATGATTATGTTTAGGATTATGGTATGTGTTAGGGTTTGAGCTAGCATTAGGTCTATGGTGAGTGTTAGGTTTAGGGTTAGGACCAGGATTAGTTTTTTGTTAGGGTTAGCGTTAGGGTTACAGCTAGGGTTATCAATAGGGTTAGTATTAACATTAGGTTAATGGGTGGTTTAGAGCTAGGTTTAAGGCTAGGATTAAGGTAAGGATTAGGGCTAGGGTTAGTTTTAGAGTTAGGGATAGGTGTAAGTTATATTTATGATAAGGGTTAGGCTTCAAGCTAGGTTTAGAACTAAAGATAGAGTTAGGATTAGGGTTAGGGCTAGAGTTACGGATAGGGGTAGGCTTCGGGCTAGGTTTAGGCCTAGGATCTGCTCTAGGCTTTGTGTTAGGTTAAGGTGAAAGGATAGGCCTATGGATAATGTAAGAGCTAGGGTTATGATTAGGGCTAGTTGTAGGGTTAGGGTTATGGCTAGGTCTAGTGTTAGGTTTATATTTTCAGTTAGGGTCAGTATTAGAGGTAAATTTACTGTTAAAGGCAGGGTCAGAGTTTGTGTTAGAGTTTGAATTAGGTTTAGAGCTAGAAATAGGACTAGGTTTAGCTCTAGGAGTAGGTTTACTGTTTGGGTTAGTGTAAGGGTTATTTTTAGGACTATGTTTTTTTTTTCAGGTCTAGGGCTAGAGTTAAGGTTAGATTTAGAATTAGATTTAGGTCTAGAGTTAGTGTTAGGGTTTGATCTAGATTTAGGGTCAGGTTTAGACCTAGGGTTAGTGTTAGGGTCAGAATAAAGGTCAGGGTGAGTATTAGGGTTTGGGATAGTGTTAGAGCTAGCGTGAGGGCTATGGTTAGGGCTATTAATGGGGTTAGGGTTAGGGTTAGTGTAATGGGTAGGTTTAGAGCTAGATTTAAGGCTAGGTTTAAGGTTAGAATTAGGGCTAGGGTTAGCTTCAGAGTTAGGGATAGGTCTAAGTTTATATTTAGGTTAAGGATTAGGCTTTGAGCTAGGGTTAGGACTAAGGCTAGGGTTAGGATTAGGGTTAGGGTTAGGGTTACACTTAGGGCTAGATTTAGGCCTAGGATTCGCTCTACATTTTGTGTTAGGTTAAGGCATAAGGTTAAGGCTATAGGTAATGTAAGAGCTAGGGATATAATTAGGGCTAGGTGTAGTGTTAGATTTAGGTTTTCATTTAGGGTCAGGTTTAGAGATAGGTTTAGTGTTAAATGGAGTGTCAGTGTTGAGATCAGAGATAGAGTTATGGTTAAAGCCAGAATTACGATTAGGTTTATGTCTAGGATTAGGTTTAGTCTTTGCGTTAAGTTAAGGGTTATATTTAGGGCCAGGGCTAGATTTATTTCTTGAATCTAGGGCTAGACTTAAGGCTAGCTTTAGGATTATGTTTAGGGATAGGGCTTGTGATAGGTTTAGGCTTAGGTGTAAGTACTGGTAGGGCTAGTGTTAAGGTTTGGTCTAGGGTTAGGGTCTGGTTTAGACCTAGGGTTAGTGTTATGGTCAGAATAAGGGTCAGAGTTAGTATTAGGGTTAGGGTTTAGGATAGGGTTAGAACCAGAATGAGGGCTAGGTTTAGGACTATTAATTGAGTTAGTGTTTTTGTTAGCCTTAGGATTAGGGATAGGACTAGGTTTACCATTAGGGTTAGCATTTTTCTTATGGTGAGGGATAGGGTTAGAGCTAGTGTTAGGTGTAGCATTTGGGGTAGGTTTAAAGCTAGGTTTAGGCCTCAGTTAGGGCTAGTTTTTCTGTTAGGGTTAGGGCTAAGTTTAGGGCAATGGCTAATGTAAGAATGAGGGTTAAAATTAGGATTCTATTTAGTTTTAGGGGTTAGGCCTCTAGTGTTAGGGTTAGTTTTAAGGTTATTTTGATATTTAGAGATAAGATTAGTATTGGAACAGGAGTCAGGGTCAGAGTTAGTTTTAGGGTTAGGGTTAGGACTCAAATAAGGGCTAGGGTTACTGTTAGCATTTGGTTTAAGGTTAGAGTTGTGTTTAGAACCTGGGTAAGTGTTAGGATATGAATCATGGTCAGGGTTAGTTTAAGGATATGGTAAGGACTCTAATTAGGGCTAGGGTTAGGTCTAGTTGTAGTTTTAGGGTTTGGTTTAAGTTAAAGGTTTAGGGTTAGGGCTACAGCTCAGTTTTGTTTTAGTCCTAGTGTTAGGGTTAGGCCTACTTTTACAATTAGCATTAGGGTTAGGGCCAGTGTTAGTGTTAGGCTTAGGCTTAGTGTTAGGGTTACATTTAGAGTTAGGATTCAGTCCAGGGTTAGGGCTAGGACTAAGGATAGGGCAAGGGTTAGGGCTAGGGTTAGGGTTACAGTAAGGGATAGGGTTAGATCTAGGGATAAGTTTAGTGTGAAAATTAGTGTTAATCTCGGGGCTAGGGTTAGGGTTAGGGTTAGGAATGTAGTTAAATTAAGTGTAGGATTAGGGCTAGGTTTAGTGTTCAGTTTAGGCTTATCATTAAGGTTAGGGTTAGGGTTTGGGTTAAGTTTAGGATAACCAATAGCGTTGTAGCTAGGTTTAGAGGTAGGGTGGGGGTTAGAGTTAAGGTTAGGGGTAGGGTTAGTGTTAAGGTTATGATTAAGGATAGGTTTAGGGCTAGGATGAGGGCTAGTGTTTGTTTTTGTGTTATGGCTGGGATTAGTGCTAGGGCTAACATCAAGTCTAGGGTTATGGTTAAAAATAGTTTTAGGGTTAGGTTTATGGCTATGTCTAGTGTAAGTGTTAGGTTTAGAGTAAGGGAAAGTTTAGAACTAGGAGAATTATTCAGGTTAGGGTCAGTGTTAGGGTTTGGTTTAGGTTAGGATTTAGGTTTAGGCCTCAACTAGCCTTAGGGTAAAGATTAGGGTAATGATAGTTTTTGGTTTAGGGTTCAGGTTAGGTTTAGGTTAATTCATGGGTTTGGGTTAGCAAAAGGGTTAGGGTTAGGCCTAGGGTTAGCATTTGGGTAAGAGTTATGTTTAGGGTAATAGATAGGGTTAGAGCTAAGTTTAGAAATAGGGTTATGGTTAGGATTAGGTCTTGAGTTAGGGTTAGGGTCAATGTTAAAACTGGGGTTAGGTTTAAGGTTATGTTTAGTGTAAGGGTTAGGTATTGAGCCAGGATTAGGGCTAGTGTGAGGGTTAGGTTTAGGGTTAGGTCTAGGGATAGGATTATGGTAGGATTAGGGTTAGGGTTAGGGTTAGGGTTATCATTAAGTTTAGGTTTCGAGTAATGAATACAGAGATGTAGGATTAGGGTTAAGGTTATATTTTGGTTTAGGGTTAGGGTTAGGGATATGATTATGTTTAGGTTTATGGTAAGGGTTAGGGTTTGAACTAGGGTTAGGGCTATGGTGAGTGTTACATTTAGGGTTATGTCTAGAGGTAGTTTTCCGGTTAGGGTTAGGGTTAGCATTAGGGCTCGGGCTAGGATTATCAATAGGTTTAGTGTTAGGGTTAGGGTAATGGGTAGGTTTAGAGCTAGGTGTAGGGATAGGGTTAAGTATAGGGTTGGGGCTAATGTTAGGGTTAGAGTTAGAGATAGGTCTATGTCTATGTTTAGGGTAAGAGTTAGGCTTTGAGCGATTGTTAGGGTTAGGTTTAGGATTAGGGTTAGGGTTTAGCTAGGGTTAGGTCTCAGATTTGGGCTAGTTTTTGTGTTAGGGCTCAGGCTAAGGTAAGGGAAATGGCTAATGTAAGAACTAGGGTTACAATTATGGTTAATTTTAGGGTTAGGTGTAGGGGTAGTTCTAGTGTTAGGGTTAGGGTAATATTTATAGCTACGGTTAGTGTTAAGATATGAGTCATGTTCAAGGTTAGTTTTAGGGTTAGGTTTAGGACCTGAATTAGGGCTAGGGTTACTATTAGGGTTTGGTTTAAATTCAGGGTTGTGTTGAAATACGGATAGTGTTAGGATATGAGTCAGAGTCAGGGTTATTTTTAAGGTTAGAATTAGGACTAGAATTAGGGCTAGTGTTTGGTCTAGGTGTAGTGTTAGAATTTGGGTTAAGTTAAGGTTTAGATTTTGGCCTCTTGCTTGGTTTTGTTTTAGCGCTAGTGTTTGGGTTAGGACTAGTTTTATGATTAGTATTAGGGTTAGGGCTAGGGCTATGATTTGGGTTAGGATTAAGGCTAGGGTTAAGGTTAGGATTAGGTCTAGGATTGTGATAGGTTTATGGCAAGAATTAGGGCTAGGGCTAATATCCTGTCTAGGGTTACAGTTAGGGATAGTTTTAGGGTTAGGTTTAGAGAAAGGGTCATGTTTAGAGCTAGGGGTATTGTTAGAATCAGGGTCAGGTTTGGGGTTTGGGTTAGGTTAAGGTTTAGGTTTAGGGCTCAAAATAACATTAACGTTAGAATTAGGGTTAGGTAATGAATAGGGGTTAGGTTTAGGGTTCAGGTTAGGTTTAGGGTAATGGATATGGTTAGGTTTTGTGATAGATTTAGGGTTAGGCTGAGGGTTAGCATTAGGGTTATGGTTATCATTAAGGGTGATTTATAGAGTTAGAGCTAGTGTTAGGGCTAGGGTTATGATTAGGATTAGTGCTAGAATTAGGGTTAGGGTCAAGGTTAGGGCTAGGGTTAGGGTTAGGATTAGGATAAGGGTACTGTTTAGGGTTTGAGCTAGGGTGAGTTCTAGGGCTAGGGTTAGGTTTAGGTTTATGGTTAGAGTTAGTTCTAGGGTTAACATTAGTGTTAGGGTAATCGATAGGGTTAGGTGTCAGGTTAGAGTTAGGGTTAGTATTTGGTTAAGGGTAGGGTTAGGTTTAGGATAAGGATTAAGATGTGAGCTAGGGTTAGGGTTAGGTTTAGGATTAGGTTTCTGGTTAGTTCTAGGGTTAGGTTTATGTTTAGTGCTAGGGTAGGTTTAGGTTTAGGTCTAGGTTTATCATTAGGGTTAGGTTTATGGTTAGGGTAATGGGTAGGATTCAATCTAGTGTTATGGCTAGGTTTAAGTTTAGGATTAGGGCTAGGGTTAGGGTTAGAATTAGGCCTTGGGTTAGTGTTATGGTTTGGTTAAGGGTAAGAGTTAGGGATCAAGCTAGGTTTATGGCTAGTGTGAGGCTTAGGTTAAAGTCAGGGCTAGGTTAGGGTTAAGGTGAGGGATAGGGCTAGGGTTAGCATTAGGTTTAGCGTAATGTTTAGGGTGATGTATAGAGTTAGAGCTAGGGTTATGGTGACATTTAGGGTTTGGGCTAGGGTTATGTTTAGGGTAAGGTTTAGGGTTTCATCTTGGGTTAGGGCTAGGGAAAAGGTTAGGGTTAGGTTTAGGGCTACGTTTAAGTTTATTGTTATGCTTAGGGTTAGGATTAGGGCTAAAATTAGGGATAGGTTTTGTGTGAAGTTTAGGGCTAGTTTTAGCTTTATGAGTAATCTAAGAGCTAGGGTTAATGTTATGTCTAGTTTTAGGGTTAGTCTAGTGTTAGCATTAGTTTTGGGGTTAGGATAAGATTTAGAGTTAGGGTTTATTTTAAGGTAAGTGTCAGTGTTTGGGTTAGGGTTAGTTTTCCCTAAAAACTTAGGACTAGGGTTAAGTCTAGGGTGAGTTATTGTTTGGATTAGTTTAATGGTTATAGATAGTTCGAGGGCTAGAGTTATGGCGATATTTAGGATTAAATTTAGGTCTAGGGATATTGTTAATGTAGATATAGGTTTACCGGTAGGGCTAGTGTTAGGTTTTGGTTTAGGGATATGATCAGGTTTAAACCAAGGGTTAGTGTTAGGGTCAGAATAAGGGTCATGGTTAGTGTTAGAGTTGGGTAAAGTTTAGAGCTAGAATAAGGACTAGGGTTAGGACTAGTAATAGAGTTAGGGTTTGGGGTAGACTAAAGATTAGGGTTAGGATTACTAGGGTAGCAATAGGGTAAAGGTTTGACTTAATGTAAGGGATAAGATTAGAGCTAGGGCTAGGACCAGGGATAGGGTTAGGGTTAGGGCTAAGATTAAGGTTAGGGTTAGGATTAAGGCTAAGTTTAGGACTAGTATTAGGTCTAGGGTTTGTGTTAGGGTCAGGGCTAGCATTAGGGCTAGGACTAATGTAAGGTCTAGTGTTGGATTTTGGGATAGTTTTAGGGTTATGATTATGCCTAGGTATAGTGTAATGGTTAGGTTAAGGTTTAGGGTATGTTTTTAAAACTAGGGATTTTATTAGGTCAGATTCAGGGCTATGGTTTGGATTAGGTTAATGATTAAATTTAGGGTCAAATTAGCTTTAGTTTTAGGGTTAGGCTTATGGATATGGTTAGGTTTAGAGTCCAGGTTATGTTTAGGTTAATAGATAGGTTTAGGGTTAGGAATAGGTTTAGTGTTATCCTAGAGTTAGCATTAGGAGTATGGTTAGGGTTAGGGTAATGGATAGGGTTACAGCTAGGGTTGGGGCTAAGTTATGGTTAGGATTAGGGATAGGGTAAGGTTTAGGGTTAGGGCAAGTTTTTGAGGTTAGGGTTAGGTTTAGGGTAAGGGCTAGTGCTAGGGTGAGGGTTATTGTTAGGGTTAAATTTAGTGTTAAGTCTCTGATTAGTGCTTGTTTTGGGCTAAATTAGGACAAGGATTAGGTCTAGGGTCTGTGTTAGTGTTAGGCCTAGTGTTAGGCTTAGGTTTATGTTTAGGGATAGTGTTAGCTTTAGGGAAAGGGATGGGATTATAGCTAAGTTTAGGGATAGGTAGAAAATTAGAATTATGGTTAGGGCTAGAGTTATGGTTCTTGTTATTAATAAGGCTAGGTTTAGGGCTAGGTTGAGGGCTAGGGTTAGAGGTAGGGTTAGGGCTAGGATTATGGTTAAGATTAGGGCTAGGTTTAGGATTAGGTTTAAAGATAGTGCAAGGGTTAAAGTTAGAGTTAGGTTTATAGTAAGGGTTAGGGCTAGGTTTAAGGTAAGTGTTAGGGTTAAAGGTACGGTTGGGTCTTGGATTACTGTGAGGTTTTGGGTTATGTTAGGGCTAGTGTTAGGGATATGGCTAATATAAGAACAAGGGTTATGTTTAGGGCTAGTTTTAGAGTTACCATTATGACTAAGTCTAGTTTTAGGATTAGGTTTATGTTTAGGTTGATGTTTTGAACTAGAGTTAGTGTTAGGATCAGAGTCAGGATCAGGGTTCATTTAGGGTTATGAAACCTGTGACTGTAGAATTTCCAAACCTGGGCAGCCTAGTAGGGCAAGCTAAGGGATGAATGCTGTGCAGTATCAAAGAAATCTGACCAAATAATTGATGGAGTATATCAGTACATGCACATTTGCCTGTTATCTCCTAAAGGACTCTAGGATAAAGTTGTTTTTACATGCTTCAGCTTAGGCCTACTTTCAGAAGAACAAGTCAGAGATTTCCCACAGAGAATTGATGGAGTGTGAAGTTTCAAGCAGCTAGCACCAATGCTTTCTTATTTCCAGCTCCATTTCCTTTTACCTGTATAGGACAAAGTGAACTGAAACTTTAAAATGCAAACTCTTCCTTACAGGAAACCATTGAACCTAGGAGGCCCAAACATGTGGAGTATAGTAAGGGTAGGAGAAAAATGAATCCTGCCCAGTATCAAAGAAATTTGAACAAAACTATCTCTAACCCCTTACTAGCTCTAATACTAGCCCTAACACTAACCTTAACACAAACCTCAACCTGTTTAAAAAATGGTGATCCTAGAAGTCCCAAACTTGGGTAGCTGAGTGGGTAAGCTATCAGATAAATTCTATGCAGTATCAAAGAAATAGGACCAAATAATTGGGGTGGTATTTTAGTTCATGCATATTTCAATGTTTTCTGCAAAAGGGCTCTCGGATAAAGTTGTTTTTACCATCTTCATCTTAAGGCTACTTTCCCAAGGAACAAACCAGAGAGTTCCCACAGAGAACTGATTCAGTATCTGAAATTTTAAGCAGCTAGCACCAACCTGGTTTGATTTTAACCTCCATTTTCATTTAACTATATAGGTCAATATGAAGTGAAACCATAAAATAAAGAGTGTTCCTGATATTGAACCATAGAAAAAAGAAGGCCCAAACCTGGCGAGCATATTAAGGCTAGGTAAAAGATGACTCCTTCCAAGTATCAAAGAAATTTGAACAAAACTAACTCTCACCATAACACTACATCTAACCCTAGTCCTAACCCTAAACCTAACACTAACCCTAACCAGATTAGATAATCATTGATCCTAAAAGTCCCACACTGGGAGAGCTTTATGTGGCAAGCTAAATAATTAATCCTATGCAGTATCAAACAAATATGACCAAATAATTATAAGAGGAATTTCAGTGCATGCATATTTCCCTGCTTTCTCTTAAAGGGCTCTTGGATAAAGTTGTTTTTGCATGCTTCAGCTTAGACCTACACTCACAAGGAACATACCACAGTGTCCCCACAAATAATTGAGGGTGTGTGTGCAGTTTCAAGCAACTAGCATCAACCCTGTTTGATTTCCATGTCCATTTCCATTACTCATATAGGTCAAAATGAAGTAAAATGAAAATATTAACTGTCATTTACACCAAACATTTGGACCAAAAGACCTAAACCTGGTAAACAGAGTAAGGTTAGTAAAAGATGAATCCTGGATTGTATCAAAGAAATTTGAATAAAGTAACTCTAATCCTGGCACTACCTCTAAACCTAGCCCTAATTTTAAGCCTAAACATTAACATAGCCTTATCCCTAACTATAACGTTAACCCTAATTTTAACTGTAACCATTGCCCAAACCCCAGCTCTAACTCTATCTGTTATGATAATCCTAACCCTAACACTAATGGTAACCATAGACCTAACCTTAACCTTTACCCTATACCTGCTCTAACCCTAACCCTGCCCTAGACCTAAACCTAGATCAAACACTAACACTTAACCTAAATCTACCCCTAACCCTAAGCTTAACCCTAACCCTAACTCTAACTCTAGCCCCAATTCTAACCATAAACTTAGCCCCAACCTTAGCTATAATCCTATGCATTACCCTAAGCATAAGCCTAACCCAAATGCTAACAATAGAACTAAACGTAACTGAATAGCTATCCCTAAAGCTATTCAAAACCCTAAACCTAACCTGAACCCTAAATCAAACTTGATCCATTACCCAAAACCTAATGTTAATTTGATCCTTAACCCTAGACCTTAATCTAAACTGATCCCTAACCCTGACTCTGATCCTAATAATACACCTAGCTCTGAACCTGTCCTTTACCCTAAACCTAACCCTTACATTAGACCTAGCCATAACTTAAACCTAAAACTATCCTTCACCATAATACTAGACCTGACATTAGCCCTAGCCCTAATCATAGCCCTATCCCTAACCCAAACCCTCATCTTAGCCCTAAACCTAGCCTTAATCCTAAACTGTACCCTAACCCTAGCCCTAACCCTATGTACAACCCTTGCCCTAGCCCAAAACCTAGCTATAACCCCATTTTCCCCTAACTCTAACCCTAACCCTTACCCTAACACTAACCCTAACACTAACCCTAACTCTAGCCCTAATGCTTGGCCTAACCCTAACACTTACCCTAGCACTAATACTAGCCCTAATTTAGCCCTAAACCTAAACCTACTCCTAACCCTAGCCCAAAGAATAACTCTACCTTTCCCCTGAGCCCTATTTCTAGTTCTAACCCTATCCATTACTGTAACCCAACACTAGCCTTAACCTTAGCCCTAATCCTAGCCCTAGCCCTAAACCTAGATCTAACTGTAACAAGAAATCTACACCCAAACCTCACCCTACCACTAGCCCTAACACTATTGTTAATCCTAAAGCTATCCCTAACATTATGCCTAGCTCTAAATAAAACTGAGCCATAACACTAACCCTAACCATAAATCTGACATTAGCCCTATCCCTAATTCTTAGTCAATCCTAACAAAACCCTAACCCTACACCTAGCCTTAATCCTAGCCCCAAATTGTGTCCTATCCCTAACCCTAAAGGTAACATTGATCCTGTCTCTGACTAACTCTATCTCTAATCATCACCCTGAACCTAAACCTAACCCTAACACTAGACCTAGACTTAATGCTAACCCTAAATCTAGCCCTATTTGTAACCCTAGATCTTACAATTGACATAGTGCTACCCTAGCCCTAACCTAACCCAAAACCTAGCCTTGATCTGAGCCCTTACCCTAGCTTTAACACTCACCCAAACCCTAACTATGGCCTTAACACTTAACCAAAATCTTGGTCTAACCCTAACAATAACCCTTAATCTAACCAAACACTTATCTTACCCCTAGACCAAACACTAGTCCTAATTCTGGCTCTAATTCTAACCCTAACCTTATCCTGAACACTGACCCTGACCCCAACACTAAACCTAGCTCTAAACCTGAACCTAATCCAAAACCTAGTGCTAACACTAGACCTAGCCATAACCCTAACCCTAAAACTAGCCCTAAGCATAACCCTATCCCTTACATTACCCACAGTTCTAACACTAGCACTCAACCTAACACAAAATCTAGCCCTAATCCTAGGCCTAAACTTAGCCCTAAGCATAACCCTAACCCCAATCCTCATCCTAACACTAACCATAACACCAACCCTTGCCTTAGACCTAACCCTAGCTCAAAGCCAAACCGTTACCCTAAGCATAGACCTAGCCCCAACCTAAACCATAACCCTAATGCTAGCTCTAATTCTAACCTTAATCGTAGCCTGACCTTTAGCTCTAACCCTATCAATTTCCCTAACCCTAAGCCTAGCCCTAATTATAACCCTATCACTAACACTAAACCTAACCCTAAACACAAATGTAAACCTAGACCTAACCTTACTTCAAACCATCACCATAACCCTAAATCTAGCTGAAACATTAAGCCTTACACTATCCTAATTGTAACACTAGCCCTAACCCATCCCCTAACCCCTAACCCTAAATCTAACATTATTCATTACCCTAAAACTAACGCTAAACCTAATGAAAACTCTAGCCATAACCCTAACCCTAAACCAAACCCTAACCATAAACATAACCCTAGACCTAAACTTAAATTTAACCTCACCCTAGCCCTAAACCTAGCTCAAACACTAACCCTTACCCTAACCTAACCATAACCCTAGCCCTAAATCTAACACTTTCCCTTACCCAAACCCTATCCCTATCCATAAACCTAACCATAATCCTAGACTTAATCCAAACCATACCCTAGCCCTAACCTTATCTCTAAATCTATCCATTACACTAAACATAATGTTAAACCTAATGCTAAAACTTACCCTATCACTAAACCTAACCCATCCATTACCCTAAAACTTAACTGAAACCTAAAATTAACCCTATCCATTACCTTAACCCTAAGGCTAACCCTAACACTAATTCAAGCCCTAACCCTCAACTTTAACCTAAACCAAACACTAACCCTGACCCTAAACCCAATATACCCCCAGCTGTAAACTTGACCCTCACCACAAATGTAACCCTTACACTAGACCTACCATAACCTAACCCTAAAACTATACTTAACAATAACTCTAGTCCTGATATTAGCCCTAGCCCTAGCCCTAGCCCTAACCCTAAAAGAAACCCTAGCCCTAAACCTAGACTTAATCCTAACCCAAACACTAACCCTAGCCCTAATCTTAATTCTAACCATCACGCTAGCGCTAAAGCTAGTTATACCCCAGCCATTCCCCTAAAATTATCACTAACCCCAGTGCTAAACTTAACCCTAGCCCTACCCCTAGGGCTAAACCTAACATTAATCCTATCCCTAATCCTAGCCCTAATTTAGCTGTAACCCTAACCCTAACAATAAGCCTAGTCCTAAGTCTAACTCTAAGTCTCGTCCTAGCCATATCCCTAATTCTAACCCTATACCTTATCATAACCCCAGCCCTAGCCCTAATCCTAGCCCTAGATATAACCCTATCTCTAAATTTAACTCTAACCCTAAGCCTAAACCTCACCCTAACACTAGCCCTAAACCTAAAACTAATCCAAAATTTAGCCCTAACACTAGCCCTAGCCATAAAGCAAAACTGAGCCATAGCCCTAACCCTAAACCTTAGCTTAAACCAAACCCTAACCCTGCATCTAGCCCTAAATTAAGCCCTAATTCGAGTTATAACCCTAACCCTAAAACTAACCCTGACCCTGACACTGATCCTAGAAACCTAGCTCTAAACATCACCCTAACCCTAAACCTATGCTTTTCATGCTTCAGCATAGGGCTAAATTCACAGGGAACAAAGCAGAGAGTGCCCAAAGAGAACTGATTGAGTGTGTCAAGTTTCAAGCAGCTAACACCAACTCTGTTTGTTATCCAGCTCCATTTCCAATTACCCATATAAGTCAAGATAAAGTGAAATCTTAAAACACAAACTGTTCCTGACAGTGAATCTTGAACCTAGAAGGCCCAAACCTGGAGAACATAGTAAAGCTAGGTAAAAGATGAATCCTGCCTTGTATCAAAGAAATTTGAACAAAACTAACTATAACCCAAACACTATTTTTAACCCTAGCCCTAAACCTAACCTTAACTCTAAGCTGTTTAGAGAACCTTTGATCAAAGAAGTTCCAAATTTGGGGTGCCTAGTAGGGAAAGGTAACAGATGAATCCTGCCCAGTATCAAAAAATATCTGACAAAATATTTGTGGGACGTGTTTCAGTACATGCCTATTTCCTCTGTTTTTTTTTTTCCTAAAGTTCTCTTGGATAATGTTCTTTTGCATCCCATAGCTTTGGAAAACCTTTACTAGGAAGAAACCAGAGAGTGCCCACAGAGAACTGATTGAGTGTGTGAATTTCAAGCAGCTAGCACCAACCCTGTTTTATTTCCAGCTCCATTTCTATTTACCCTTATAGGTTCAAATGATGTGAAACCTTGAAATGCAAACTGTTCCTGACAGCGAACCTTGCACCAAGAAGGCCCCAAACTAGTAAACATTGTAAGACTAGGTAAAAGATGAATCCTGCATAGTATCAATGAAATTTGACCAAAACTAATTCTAACACTAACACTCACTCTAACACTTGCCCAAAACCTAACCCTAATACTAACCATATCCTGTTTAGAGAACCTTTCATCATAGAAGTCCCAAACATGTGGAGACGAGTGGGGAAAGCTAAAAGATGAATCCTGTGCTATATCAAAGAAATCTGACAAAATGATTGGGGGAGGTAGTTCAGTACATGCATATTTTCCTGTTGTCTCCTAAAGTGCTCTTGCATGCTTCAGCTTTGGGATAATTTCACAAGGAAGAAATAAGAGAGTACTGACAGAGAATTGATTGAGTATGTGAAGTTTCAAACAGCTATCACCAACGCTGTTTGATTTTGATCTCCATTTCCATTTACTCATAGAGGTCAAAATTAAGTGAACCCTTAAAATATACACTGTTTCTGACAGTGAACAATTGAATTGAGAAGGTCCAAACCTGGCGTACATAAGGAGGGTAAGGAAAAGATGAATACTGCCCACTATCAAATAAATTTGAACAAATCTAACTGTTATTTTTGTATGCTTCAGCTTAGGCTACTTTCACAAGGAAGAAATCAGAGAGAGCACAGAGAGACCTGATTGAGTGTGTGAAGTTTGAAGCAGCTAGCACCAACCCTATTTTAATTTTGAGCTCCATTTCCGTTTACCATATAGGTCAAAATGAAGTGAAACCTCAAAATACAAATCCAGTACCAAAGAAATTTGAACAAAACTAAATCTAAATCTAACACTAGATCTAAACCTAGTCCTAACCCTAACCATAACATTAACAGTAACCTGTTTAGATAACCTTTGATCATAGAAGTCCCAAGGTGTGAAGCCTATTGGGGCAACCTAAGAGACGAATCATGCACAGTATCAAGAAATCTGAACAAATAATTGCTGTAGGTAATTAATTACATGCTTATTTACCTGTTGTACCCTAAAGTGCTCTTGGATAAAGTTGTTTTTGCATGCTTCTTCTTTGACCTATAGTCAAAATAAAGAAAGCAGAGAGTGCCCACAGAGAACTAATTGAGTATGTGATATACCAAGCAGCTAGTACCAACCCTTTTTGATGTCCAGCTTCATAGTCATTCACACCTATAGGCCATAATGAAGTGACACCTAAAAATTCAAACTGTTCCTGAAAGTGAACCATTGAAATTAAAGGCCCCAAATTGGGGATCATACTAAGGCTAGGTAAAGGATGAATCCTGTACAGTATCAAAGTAATTTGACCAAAAATATTGAAGCTTGGTCATAAAGCACTCACAGATGAAGCTATTTTTTTCTATTTCGGCTTAGGGCTACTTTCTCAAGAAACAAACCAGAGAATGCACACTGAGAACAGATTGAGTGTGGGAAGTGTCAAGAAAACTTTCAAACCAACTCTGTTTGATTTCAAGGTCTATTTCCATTTACCTGTATAGGTCAAAATGAAGTGAAACTTTAAATTCCAAACTGTTCCTGTGAGTGAACCACTGAATCCAGAAGGTCCAAACCTGGTGAGCATAGTAAGGATAGGGAAAAGATGAATCCAGCCCAGTATCAAAGACATTTGAACAAAAATAACTCTAACTCTAACACTAGCTCTAAACCTAACCCTAACCCTAACTGTAACCCTAACTCTTATCTGTGTAGAAAACCAATGATCCTAGAAGTCCCAACCTTTGGGAGACTAGTGGGGCAAGCTTAAAGATGAATACTGTGCAATATGAAAGAAATCTGATCAAATAATTGGGAGACTTATTTCAGTACATGCATGTTTCTGTTTTCTCCTTAAGGGCTGTCAGATACAGTTGCTTTTGCATGCTTCATCTTTGGCCTACTTTCAAAAGAAAGAAACCAGAAAGTGCCCACTGAGAACTGATTGTGTGAAGTTTCAAGCAAACTGATCGTGTGAAAATTCAAGCAAACTGATTGTGTGAAGTTTCAAGGCCCAACCTGTGGAGCATAGTAAAGCTAAGTAAAAGATGAATCCTGCCCAGTATCATAAAATTTGAAGAATACTAGGGCCACATGGGCACTCTAAGCACGGACAGAAGGCTCCACCATGTGGATACTCTGGGTGCAGACAGAAGTCTCCGCTGTGCATTTGCTCAAGACTCAGATGGAAGTCTCGGCCTCATGTGGGCTCTGAACTTAGAGGGAAGACTCAGCTGGACTGGCGTTCTTGGTGCAGAGGGTAGGCAGCACAGAACACAGAGGTTTTGCTTGGGGGTCACCAGAACAAGCTCTGGACTTGGCACAAGGTCACACAAGAATCACCCAATTCACCAAACACTCTACGCAGGTTAACAGATGAAATCCATCTTTCAAAACCTTACTCAACATCTATCAGTGGGCATGGCTACCAGTTCAGTTCTGTAGCCGCTCAGGTACCTGGTTTCCAACTCCCCTACCTCCAGCTGTGATAACTCAAGATTATTCTCACAAGCATTTGCTGGGGCATAGCTATCAATGTGGAACAGCAACTGTACAGGCACCTGGTTTCCATCCCAGAGACTAAGAATAGGGAGGCTACAAGTAGAAGCTCAAACCCTCTCACAATGGCTACCTCCATCACCTGGAGCAGAGACTCTAGCTAGGAATAGACAACTCTAACTACTGCAAGAAAAGAAAACAGAGTTCTGAGATACTTTTTTTTCTTTCTTACTTTTCTTTTCTCGCTCTTCTCATCCATTCTTCTCTAGCCTTCCCCCTCTTGTCCTCACAAGGTCAACATATGTGAAAACAAGAACTTTGCATAAAATTGGACTTTAAGAACTGAATCTGGTGCTAGGTTTGATCCTCAGCACCACATACAAATAAAGATGTTGTTTCCTTCTAAAACTAAATAATGAATATTAAAAATTCTCTCTCTCTCTCTCTCTCTCTCTCTCTCTCTCTCTAAAAGAAAGAACTTACTCACCAGAATAGTAAAATATAGAGGAATTGCATAGGCCCCACCTCACCTCCCTTTGTTTTCTCTTATATTCTTTCTCCCTCTCTTTCTTTCTTTCCTTGTTATTTTTTTCTTCTTTTTCTTCCTCCCTCTATCCCACTGTCAACCTCTTAATTTTTACTATTTATACATAGGTTAATTTTTTGAATTAATACAGATAAGAAATTTGAATTTATACATTCTTTCATGAATTACCCCTGTCTATTCATTGCAGTTCTCCTCCAATTTGCTAAGATAGATTAATCTCATACCCTCACTCCTTTTCCCCTTAACGTAGCATCCAACCACTGAACATCTGTTCTCTATATACCACCAGAAGTGGTATGCCTTTTATGAAACTAATGACTATATTCTAAATAATAATTGAAGCCAACATCTGTAGACATAGAGTCTAAATATAAATGCATTTCTAATGGTTAGGCTTAGGCCATGGGTTAGGTTTAGATTTAGAGTTAGGTATTTATCTATGCTGAGGGCTAGGGCTAAGGAGAGGGCAAGGGTTAGGACTAGGGTTAGGGCTAGGTTTAGGGTTATGGTAAAGGATAGGGTTAGAACTAGTTATAGGGCTAGTGTGAGAGTTAGAGTTAGTCTTAGGGCTAGGGTTAGGGTTATGTTCAGGGATAGGGCTAAATTAGGACTAGGGTTAGTGTTAGGTTTAGGTCTCAGGTTAGGGTTAGAGTTAGGTTTACGTGTAGGTTAAGGGAATGTGTTATAGCTAGGTTGAGGGTTAGGGTGAGGGATAGTATTAGAGTTAGGGCTAAGGTTAGGGTTAGGGTTATGATTAAGGCTAGGTTTGGGGCTAGTGTTTGTGTTAGGGTTAGGGCTAGATTTAGGAGTAGGGCTAATGTCAGGTCTCGGGCTACAGTTAGGGATAGGTTTAGTGTTAGGTTTATGGCATGGTCCAGTGTAAGTGTTAGGTTTAGTGTAAGGGTCAGGTTTAGAGTTAGGGTTATTTTTAGTGTCAGGTTCAAGGTTAGGGTTTGGGTTAGGTTAGGGTTTAGGTTTAGGGCTCAAATTAGCATTAGGTTTAGGGTTAGGTTAATGACAGGGTTAGGTTTAGGGTTTAGATATGGTTTAGTGTAATGGATAGGGTTAGGTTTAGGCATAGGTTTAGCATAAGGGTTAGGGTTATCATTAGGGTAATGGATAGGGTTAGACCTAAAATTAGGGCTAGGTTTATGTATAGGATTAGGACTTTTGTTTGTGTTAGGGTTACAATTAAGTTTAGGGTTAAAGCTAGGTTTAGGATTCGGATTAAGGCTAGGTTTTGGGTTAGGGTAGGGCTGGGGTTAAGGCTACGGAAAATGTATGAAGTAGGATTGTGATTAGCGCTAGTTATAGGGTTAGGATAAGGGTTAGGTCTAATGTTAGGGTTAGGATTATGGTTATGATGATGTTTAGAGCTAGGGTTAGTGTTAGGGTCAGAGTCAGGGTCCGGATTAGTTTTCAGGTTAGGGTTAGGACTAAAGGTTCGTGTTGGTATAAGTTAAGAATCAGGGTTAGGGCTATGACTCGGTTTTGTTTTAGGGCTAAGGTAGGGTTAGGGCTAGTTTTAGGATTAGTGTTAGGGTTAGGTCTAGTGTTAGTGTGAGATTTAGGCTTAGGTAGAAGGTAAGATTTAGAGTTAGGTTTAGATCTAGAGTTTGAGCTAGGGCGAAGGATATGGGCAGGGTTAGGGCTAAGTTTAGGGCTAGGTTTATGGTGATGGTAAGGGATAGGGTTAGAACTTAGTATAGGGCTAGGGCAAGAGTTAGTGTTAGTCTTAGGGCAAGGGTTAGGGTTAGGGTTAGGGATAGGGCTAAATTAGGCCTGGGATTAGGGCTAGGGTTAGTGTTAGGGTTAGTTTTAAGTTTAGGGCTAGGGTTAGTGTTAAGTTTAGGGTTAAGTTTAGGTTTAGGGTAAGGAATGAGATTATAGCTAGTTTTAGGGCTAAGGTGAGGTTAAGAATTTGGGTTAGGATTAGGGTTAAGTTTATGATTACAGCGAGGTTTATGGCTAGATGTGGGCTAAGGTTTGTGTTAGTGTTAGGACTAGGTTTAGAATTAGGACTAATGTCAGGTCTAGGGTTACAGTTAGGGATAGTTTTAGGATTAGGTTTATGGCTAGGTCTTTTGTAAGGGTTAGGTTTATGATTAGGGTCAGGTTGAAAGCTAGGGATATTTTTAGGTTTAGGGTCAGGTTTAGGGTTTTTGTTATGTTAAGGTTTATGTTTATGGCTTGAATTAGCAATATTTTTAAGGATAGGGTGACAATAGTTTTAGGTTTAGGGTTCAGGTTAAGTGTAGGGTAATGGATAGGGTTAGGGTTAGGGATAGGATTAGGGTTTGGCCTAGGGTTAGCATAAGGGTTAGTATTATCATTAGGGTAATGGATAGTTTAGAGCTAGGATAAGGGCTAGGGTTATGCTAAGGATTAGGTGTAGGGTTAGGTTTAGGATTAGGGTTAAGACTATGGTTAGGGTTACAAATAGCTTTGTGGTTAAAGCTAGGGTAGGGCTTGGTTCAGGGCTAGGTTTTGTGATAGGTTAGGGCTAAATCTAACGTAAGAACTTGTTATGACACAGGCTAGTTTTCTGGTTAATATTAGGACTAGGTATAGTTTTAGAGCTGGTTTAGGGTTAGGGTGATGTTTATGCTAGGGTTAATGTTAGTGTCAGGGTCAGTGTTGAGGTTAAGGTTATGGTTAGGGTTAAAGCCAGAATTAGGTCTAGAGTTAGGTCTAGTGGATGGGTTGGTGTTTGACTTAGGCTAAGGGTATTGTTAGTGCTAGGTCTGGTTTTTTCGTTAGGTCTAGGTTTCTAATTATGGCTAGATTTAGGATTAGGTTTGGTTCTAGGGCTAGTTTTAGGGTTAGGTTTAGGTATAAGGTTACCAGTAGGGCTAGTGTTAGGGTTCAGAATAGGGTAAAGTTCAGATTTAGATCTATGATTAGTGTTAGGGTCAGAATTATGGTAAGGGTTAGGGTTAGTGTTTGGGTTATGGTTAGAGCTAGAATGAGGGCTAGGGTTAGAAATAGTAATAGGGTTATAGTTTGTGTTAGATTAAGGATTTTGGTTAGCATTAGGGTTAGGATTTGGCTTAGGGTAAGGGATAGGGTTAGAGCTAGTGTTAGGGCTTGGATTACGGCAAAGGTTAGGGTTAAATTTGGGTTTAGGGCTCAGATTATGGCTAGTTTTTTGTTAGGTTTAGGGCTAGGGTTAGAGCAATGGCTAATGTAAGAACTAGGGTTACAATTAGGGTTAATTTTTGGGTTATGGTTAGGAGTTAAACCTATAGTTTTAGGATTAGGTTTAAGGTTAGGGTGATATTTGGATCGAGTGTTAATATTAGGTTAATAGTCAGGGTCAGGATTAGTTTTAGGGTTAGGGTTAAGACTCAAAATAAGGCTAGGGTTACTGTAAGGGTTTGGTTTAAAGTTAGGGTGGTGTTTACAGCTAGGGTGAGTGTTAGGATATGAGTCAGAGTCAGGGTTAGTATTAAGGTTAAAGTTAGGACTTGAATTTCGGCTAGTGTTAGGTTGAGGTGTAGTGCTAGGGTTTGGTTGAAGTTAAGGTTTAGTGTTAGGGCTATTGCTCATTTTTTTTTACTCCTAGGATTATGGGTAAAGCTAGTTTTATGATTAGTTTTAGGATTAGGGCTAGTGTTAATGTTAGGATTAGGCTTAGGTTTAGTGTTAGATTTAAAGTTAGGGTTAGATCTAGGACTAGGACTAGGAATAAAGATTAGGCAAGGGTTATGACTAGGGTTATGACTAGGTTTATGGCTAGGGTTAGGGTTACAGTAATGAATAGGGTTAGAACTAGGGATAGGGCTAGTGTGCATATTAGAGTTAGTCTTAGGGCTAAGGTTAGGGTTAGGATTAGGGATAGGTTTAAATTAGGGTTAGAATTAGGGCTAGGGTTAGTTTTCAGTTTATGCCTAGCATTAGGGTTAGGGTTAAGTTTAGGCTAAAGAATCACATTATACCTAGTTTTATAGATAGGATGAGTGTTAGTATTAGGGTTAGGGTTAGGGTTATGATTAAGTCTTTGTTTCGGGTTAGGAATTGGCCTAGGGAGTTTTTTTAAATGTTAAGGCTAGGATTAGGGCTAGGGCTAATATCAGGTCTACGGTTTTGGTTAAAGATAATTTTAGTGTTAGGTGTATGGCTACTGGTAATGTAAGGGTTAGGTTTAGGATTAGGGTCAGGTTTAGATTTAGGGGTATTTTTAGGGTCAGGGTATGGGTTAGGGTTTTGGGTAGGTTAAGGTTTAAAATTACGACTCAAATTAGCATTAGGGTTAGTTTTAGGGTAATGATAGGGCGAGATTTATGGTTTAAGTTTGGTTTACGGTAATGGATAGGTTTAGGATTAGGTATAGGGTTAGGTTTAGGCGTAGGGTCAGCATTAGTGTTATGGTTATGGTTATGGCAATGGATAGGGTTAGAGCTAGGGTTAGGGCTAGGGTTATGGTTATGATTAGAGCTAGGGTTAGGGTTAGGATTAGGTTTAAACTCGGGTTATGGCTCACATTAGGGCTACGTTTTGAGTTAATTTATTGCTAAGGGTAGGGTAATGGTCAGAGTCAGGGTCAGGGTTAGTTTTAGGGTTAGGGTTAGGACTCAAATAAGGGCTAGGGTTACAGTTACAGTTTTGTTCAATTTTAGGGTGGTGTTTAGAGCTAGGTTGAGTGTTAAGATATGATTCAGGGTCAGGGTATGTTTTAAGGTTAGAATTAGGACTCGAATTAGGGCAAGATTAGGTCTAGGTGTACTTTTAGGGTTTAGTTTAAGTTAAGATTTAGTGTTAGGGTATTGCTTAGTTTTGTTTTATTCCTAGGTTTAAGGTTAGCGCTAGTTATATGATCAGCATAATGGTTAATCCTAGTGTTAATGTTAGGTTAGGCTTAGTGTTAGGTTTATATTTGGGGTTCACATTAGATCTAGGGCTAGGGCTAGGTCTAAGGATAAGGCAATGGTTAGGGCTAGGGTTAGGGTTAACGTAACGGATACATTTAGATGTAGGGATAGGTATAGGGTGAGGGTTAGATTTAGTCTTAGGGTTATGGTTAGTTTTAGGGATAGGGCTTCAACAGGGCTAGGATTAGGGCTAGGGTTAGTGTTCAGCCTAGGCCTAGGGTTGGGAATAGGGTTATGGGTATGCTTACGGTAAGGGATGCTGTTATAGCTATGGTTAGAAGTAGGGTGAGGGTTAGAATTAGAGTTAGGGAAAAGGGTACACTTGTACATTGCTGGTGGGACTGCAAATTGGTGCAGCCTATTTGGAAAGCAGTATGGAGATTTCTGGGAAAGCTGGGAATGGAACCACCATTTGACCCAGCTATTCCCCTTCTCGGTCTATTCCCTAAAGACCTAAAAAGAGCATGCTACAGGGACACTGCTACATTGATGTTCATAGCAGCACAATTCACAATAGCAAGACTGTGGAACCAACCTAGATGCCCTTCAATAGATGAATGGATAAAAAAAATGTGGCATTTATACACAATGGAGTATTACTGTGCATTAAAAAAATGACAAAATCATAGAATTTGCAGGGAAATGGATGGCATTAGAGCAGATTATGCTAAGTGAAGCTAGCCAATCCCTAAAAAATGCCAAATGTCTTCTTTGATATAAGGAGAGTAACTGGGAACAGAGTAGGGACGAAGAGCATGAGAAGAAGATTAACATTAAACAGGGATGAGAGGTGGGAGGGAAAGGGAGAGAGAAGGGAAATTGCATGGAAATGGAAGGAGACCCTCAGGGTTATACAAAATTACATACAAGAGAAAGTGAGGGGAAAGGGAAAAATTATACAAGGGGGAGAAATGAATGACAGTAGAGGGGGTAGAGAGAGAAGAGGGGAGGGGAGGGGAGGGGAGGGGGGATAGTAGAGGATAGGAAAGGCAGCAGAATACAACAGACACTAGTATGGCAACATGTAAATCAATGGATGTGTAACTGATATGATTCTGCAATCTGTATACGGGGTAAAAATGGGAGTTCATAACCCACTTGAATCAAAGTGTGAAATATGATATGTCAAGAACTATGTAATGTTTTGAACAACCAACAATAAAAAAAATAAAAAAAAGAATTAGAGTTACGGCTAAATTTAGGGTTAAGGTTATGATTAAGTCTTGGTTTAGGGCTAGGATGAGTGCTAGTGTTTGTTGTAGGGTTAGGTCTAGAATTAGGGCTAGGGCTAATGTCAGGTCTAGTGTTACAGTTAGGGGTAGATTTAGGGTTAAGTTTGTGTCTAGCTCTAGTGTAAGTGTAAGGCTTAGTGTAAGGGTCAGGTTTAGACCTAGGTGCAATTTTATTGTCAGGATCAGGTTTAAGGTTTATTTTAGGTTAAGGTTTAGGCATAGGGCTCAAATGAGCATTAGGGTTAGGCTTAGGGTAATGCATAGGGTTAGGTTTAGGATTCAGGGTAGGTTTAGTGTAATGGAAAAGTTTTGGAATAGCAATAGGGCTAGGCTTAGGCCTAGTGGTATCATTAGGATTAGGATTATCCTAAGGATAATGTATAGGGTTAGAGCTAGTGTTAGGGCTAAATTTATGGTTAAAATTAGGTCTAGAGTTAGGTTTAGGGTTTGCGTTAGGGCTAGGAAACTTAGCTTAGGGTACATTAGGGTTAGGTTTAGGGTAAAGGTTCAATTTTGAGCTTGGTTAGTCCTAATGTGAGGGTTAGGTTTAGTGTTAGGTCTAGGACTAATGTTATGGTTATGGTCAGCATTAGGTTTATGGATAGGTCTAGGGTTTTCATTAGGTTTAGGGTTAGGTTTAGAGTAATAGATTGTGTTAGATGTAAGATTATCTTTTGGGTTAAGCTTAGGTTTAGGGTTTAGTTTAGTTTTAAAGCTGGGTTTACTGTTGGGTCTATGGTAAGGGTTAGGTTTTGAGTTAGGTTTAGAGTAAAGCATGGGTTAGGTTTAGTGTTAGTGTGGTGAGCCGTTCCTATAGACCGTGGCCGCCATTAGAAGATGGTGCCGGCTTCCACTGTGGCCTGTGATAAACAACTCCTTTTTTGGAGAGTTGGCACGTAATCCCTTATCACCCTATGAGAAAGCTCCACGTGGCAGCTTTGCATTGGGGCTTGAGATGCTTTATTAAGGCTGGGAGGGGCATCCGAGTAAGAGAAGAAGAAATATCAAGGGCCTGAATAAACTGCTGAAAGAAGATTCCTGAGTTGCGTCTTCCTTGCGGGCAAGGGGTAGCGACAAGTGGTGCCGAGACCCGGGAACCAGAACTTTCAGCAGTCAGGGGTGGTGCACCGGTTAGTCCCAGGTAAGTGGGATCCGCGACCAAAGCGGGGTTAGTCCCTAGTAAGTGGGATCCGCGACCAAAGCAGGGCAGCTCCTCTGTAAAGAAAGAGAGAGCATTACATTTTATTGCAGCTGCACTGTGTACTTTCGCTTTTGTTTTCTGTGTTTTTCTTGTTGTATTTCGCTTTTGTTTTTGTGCTTCTTTTGTTGTTGTGTCATGGGTGCCGCATCTTCAAGTCCGCTTCTCCTGGTCCTAGATGGCCTGTTATGTTCCAAGGGCCTGGAAGTGAAACATAGTACTTTACAGAGATTTTTACAGAAGATAGATATAGCTGCACCGTGGTTTGCATTTTCGGGCAGCCTTACTAGTTGGGATAAATTAGGCAAAGATCTTGACTTTGCTTGTGAGCAAGGCACCTTAGAGGGTGGTGTTATACCACTTTGGAAGTTAGTTAGAGGATGTATAACAGATGGTAAATGCCAAGAGGCTGTGTGTGAGGGTCAGGCTGTTCTTGAACAACTACATGAGGAAAAATCTGAAGGATCACATAGTGAAGTGGCAGAGAATATCAAAAGTAACAGTAGTGAGAAGGCAAAAGAGTCTGAAGATAAAAATAGGAGAAGGCTCTACCCAGACTTGACCGAATTCAGATCGCCTGAGAACACAAGCGACTCAGAGAGTTCTGAGGACCTTGATATATTGTTACAATAACTACATAAGATAAAAATGAAAAAGAAGAAAAAGGAGACACAAGGTGCGCATGCCTACTGTAAGAAGGGGGAGGGATCTAATATTGGTCAACAAAACTCTGAGGAGGAGGAGGTAGAATATCTAGAAGAAGATATGGTGCCGAGTGCCGCACCTCCATATGTGGGGGGGAGCCAAGGTTCCGGGAGATCTTTTCATGCACAAGTTTGGAGGACAGTTAATACAGATATGGGACTTGCATACCCTGTATTTCAGGACAATAACAGGGGAAGATATCATGAGCCTTTAGACTTTAAGATAATTAAAACCTTGGCAGAATCTGTCCGCACTTATGGCATAGATGCCACTTTCACTCTCACTCAGGTGGAGGGACTTACTAGATTTTGCATGACTCCTTCAGATTGGGCTGGGCTAGTCTAGTCTGCGCTTGTGTTTCCCCAGGGAAATATTTGGATTGGAGAGCATTTATGTTAGAGGGTGCAGTAGAGCAAGCTGCCCAAAATCATGCAGCGGGACGCCCCGCCTGGGATAAGGATATGCTTCTGGGACAAGGCAGGTTTGCTAATCAACAAACAGGATACCCCCCTGAGGTATATGAACAGATTAACAACATTTGTATCCATGCATGGAAATCCCTTCCAAATAGAGGAGAAGTGTCTGGCAATTTGACAAAAATTATACAAGGCCCCACAGAACCCTTCTCAGACTTTGTTGCTAGGATGGTGGACGCCGCAGGAAAAATCTTTGGTGACCCTGATAGAGCAATGCCCTTGATTAAACAACTTGTCTTTGAGCAATGTACTAAAGAATGTAAAGCAGCTATTACTCCTTATAAAAACAAAGGCATAGAGGCCTGGATGAAAGTCTGTAGGGAAATAGGTGGGCCGTTAACTAATGCTGGCCTTGCTGCTGCTGTTCTTCAATTATCACATAAATCCAGCCCTGTTGCCGGAAAGTGTTTTGGGTGCAGTGCTCCTACAAATTAGCTCAGGGAAAGACCAGGGCTCAGGAGAAGTGACAAATACTTCTGGGCTTAATATTACCACTCTGGCCATTACTTCCCAGGTGTTAATTCCGTTGGCTCCTTCTAATGAGACCTCTAATGCCACTCATTTTAAGGCTTCTCCTTATTGCACCCCTGAGTATGGCTTCCCCCCAATATTCACGCCTTGCCAAGATCATTCTTGGGAGAAACATCAGGTCGCTAAAGGTTTCTCTCTTTCCCCCTCTCTCAGAAGATATTTGTATAATTCTTCCAGCAATGCTTCCTCTGTAGGAACAGGTTGGTCCTGGTTTCAATGGTTGATTTCCAATGAAAAGGGAGCCACAGCTGATATCTCTGCTTTGGCTCAATTACGAGGAGTCCAAAGTTGGCTGTTTAATGTTTCTGGCACTACCCAAGACTCGGAGCTAGGTAGGAGGCTTAAAATTTTTGCAAATAATTCACAATTATCTAATGCTACATTACCCTCCGCAGCAGTCTGTCTCCAATCTCCGTTCCTATTTCTTTTGGCTAATGTTACATTACAGGGGATGCTTAATTGTTCTAATGTTACTTGCTACTTGTCTGAGTGTTGGAATGGCTCCTGGACTATGGCAGTGATTATGAAAATTCCAACCTTTGTCCCGATCCCGGTTACTGCAGATCCAGAATCCTTTCCTATTGTTGAATTGATTAGAACCCGTAGAGATTTTGGAATTACGGCAGCTATAGTGACAGCTGTGGCAGTGTCTGCTGCTGCAGCGGTTACGGCCGGAGTGGCCATGGCCAGTCAAGTACAAACTGCTGCCACTATTAATCAAGTTGTTCAACAAACTTCCACCATACTTGAATCCCAAAATACAATTAATCAACATATTTTGTCAGGGATTTTAGTTGCCAACCAAAGAATAGATTTACTCCAAGCTCAGGTAGAAGAATTGGCCGACTTGGTGCTTTTGGGTTGTGTTGACCAACGTGCACATTTATGCATAACCTCTGTCAGATTTAATGATTCCAGGAATGCCTCCCGCATCATTGGCGAATATTTGGCCGAAAATGGGACTAAGTTTTTGCTGCAGTCTGGCTGGGCACAAAATCACGAGCCACTCAACCAGGAACAAACTTTATTTCTGAACTCCACCAGCACACTCCACACACGCTCCCGGGAAAAAATGCTGAACACCATGCCACGTGGCTCCTCCCAGGACACACACCAAGAGGAAATCCCTCCTCTGGAAATCCCTCCTACCACACTTCCCCAACCAATGGGAACTCTTTGGGAGTCCCACAAGACCTCCAAAGTAGAAGGCTGAGGCAGACAGCAGAGGTCTAATATCCAATTGAATGCAGATCTTAACATAATCATTATCGTCTCCATGGCTTTCTGGGGTCACCTTTCAACCAAAAATGCCATGTGTCATTCCTAATTGGCTATGGCTCTCAGCATCTCCCACCTTCGGCTTAATTAAACAACAAGCAATGTGGCTTAGGGACCGTGCCTGTTAGGTTGTCCAATACAACATATGGGTCTTACCCGTCATCAGATGAGCTGACCTCTAGGCATCAGCCTCCTGTCTTAGGTTGGTATCACTGCAATTGGATCATACCCATCACTGACTACCTGTCCAGCATACAGCCATACTTGTGGATAGGCCAATGAACCAGTGTGGGGTGGGTGAGGTTCTTTGCCTCACCTCTGTTGGCCCCCAAATTTGGCCTTGGTTCCAGTGGGGGTGTGAGGTTCTGTGCCTCACCTCTGTTGGCCCCCAAATTTTAGACCATCACTAGCAGAAGGGAGGAGGATACAGGAATGCCACAACACTAAGCCAATTGATGGCTCCTTTGGAAAAACTGTATCAATGGTGACACCATCAGCAAAGATACGCCAGCACTACCACAATTTGCTACACCAACAGATAGTTCACAATGCATACAAGTGATACATAGTCCAGGTAAGTTCTGCAAGTAGTTCAAAGCAGAGGAATCCATCAATATGTCCATTTCCTCCCAAGGTAAATTGACTCCTTGATTGAGCATTACTTGTTGAGTTATTATTCATTGATGCATCAGTTTATACAGTTTGTTGTGATAACTATCAAAGAAGCTGTAGTTTGGTTTTATCTTTGTCTTCACCGACACTGGGATGAAGATAGGAATTCTGGCAATGATGCAAAAAAAATTATGTAACATTCCAACAGGTACTAAGAAAACAACTTTCTGACCAATTTACATTATGCTGGACAGAATTATTAAATATAATATAAAGGAAAGGTGAAAGTAAACAAACAGATCTGTTAACCTCCTTATTTGTACACATATTAAAACAATCCTCAACAGCTATTTACCCAATTTAAATTAAACCATTAAAATCATGTGAATAAAAAAAAAATTCGGATCCATTTTTTCATGAGTGCTCCTCATACATGATATATGGACATACGCACATACAGACATACAACACAAAACACAAGTGTGCACACATAACATACAACACAGAAGACAATAGTAAAGGCCTTGTAGCTTTACACAGGTGAAATCTCCATTGCAATGTTTAAAAACTCCACAGTCAAAAAATGAAACTGATAAGAAAAACATTAACCTAGGTCTGTATGAGCTCAAAAAATAAAATAGAACTTTATGATGTGGAAAAATGCAATAATAAAATAAATATAGAAAAAAGCATCCTGGTTAATCACTGTCGCAGATGTAAGAATAGCCAAGCTGGAGCTCTGGATATCAGCTTTTATGGATTTGAGTCAAATCATCTTCTTTTTTGTCTGTAGAAATCGCTTTGGTTAGTCTCTCTGGAATCCAAATCGGCTGCTGTTCTCCCTGTGGAAACACACAATCAGAACCCCGACTCCAGACAATCACTGTGTCAGGACCTTTCCATTGTCCTGTTAGAATATCCTTCCAAAGTACCTTAGGCTTATGTACATTTTTTGGATACATATGCCTTTCTGCAGCACTAAGCCCTGATGAATCCAAATTTCAAAAGTTTAGAGTAAAAAGGGTTATTTAAAGTTTATCTTTAGGGGATATATACCCCTTTCCAATTCCCTCTTTTTGCTTTAATAAGTACATTTTAATAGTTTGATGAGCTCTTTCAACTATGCCTTGTTCCTGTGGATTGTATGGGATTCCTGTTATGTGAGTAATGACAAATGATGAGCAAAATTGTTTAAAAGAGGTAGAAGTGTAACCAGGGCCATTATCTGTTTTTAAATGCTTTGGAACGCCCATAGTGGCAAAATTTTGTAATCAATGAGCTATAATATTTTTAGTTTTTTCTCCAGGATAAAGAGAGTCCATCAAAAATCCCGAAGAAGTATCAACTGTAACATGCAAATATTTTAATTTTCCAAATTCTGGCAAGTGTGTGACATCCATCTGCCAAATATGGTTAGGTATCAGTCCTCTAGGATTGACTCCAATAAAAGGATTAGATGGTAAGTGCTTATCAAATGAAACATTAGATTTACACATCATTATTGCCCAAGTATTTAACTCATTATCTAACTCATAAATTTGATCCATAGTATATGGAGTAATAATTTTATTGGGAGAAATTCCAAACACTCCCTTTGCTGCTTTTATTCCTTTGAGTACTAATTGTCCTACAGCCTCAGGATACCTAGTAAGAATAGTGTTAGGAGAATAAGATAAATGTATCCACAATAATGGACCTTCTTGCCAAAATACTCCTGTATGAATATTTTTTGTTGGTAGTACAATAAATAATTAAGGCAAACTTATATCAATTTTATCCAAATGCATATTTTCCATATATGTTTCAATAATTTTAATGCCTTTCTTGCTTCAGGTGTTAACATGTGGGGTGAAATTGGATCTGATGGACCTTTTAGGATATCAAATAAAGGTCCCAATTCTCCTGTTGGTATGACTAGATAAGGCCTTATCCAATTTATGTCTCCTAATAACTTTTGAAAGTCATTAAGTGATTTGAGTTGATCCACTCGTATTTGAATTTTTGGTGGACAGACCATGGTTGAGGATAATAGAACTCCTAAATAATTAATTGGAAAATTTAATTGTACTTTATTTATTGCTATCTCTAGATTATAATTTTTTAATATGTTTGTAAGTGTGGCATAACATTCTAGCAATGTGTTTTTATCTTTGTGTGCTAACAATACATCATCCATATAGTGAAATATTTGTAGTTCAGGATTTTGATTTGTAAGTGGCTGGATTGCTTTGTTAACATAAATTTGACACATAGTTGGGCTTTTAGCCACCCCTTGAGGGAGTATTTTTCATTCATATCTCTGATCAGGACCTTCATGATTCAGTACAGGGATAGTAAATGTAAAACGTGGACTATCCTCAGGATAAATTGGAATTGAAAGAAAAAAAAAAAACAATCTTTAATATCTATAGCTAAAACATTCCAGGATTTTGGCAAAGCAGACAATTGAGGAATTCCCGATTGAGCAGGTCCCATAATAACCATCTCATTATTAATGGCTCTTAAATCTTGCAATAATTTCCATTTACCAGATTTCTTTTTGATGACAAAAATGGGAGTATTATGGGGAGATACGGAAGGTTGTATATGTCCCTCCACTAATTGTTGTTTGACCAGGTCATGGGCTACTTTTATCTTTTCTTTAGTCAGGGGCCACTGAGGAGCCCATACTGGTCTTTCTGATTTCCAAGTAATTTTGATTGTCTCAGGGCTAGAGTTAGGGTTAGGCATAGGGTTAGTGCTAGTGCTAGGTTAGGTTTAGACTAAGTGTTAGGGGTTGAGCTAGGGTTAGGGCTAAGGCGAGAGTTAGGGTTAGAGTCAGGGCTATGGTTAAGGTTAGTGTTAGAGTTAGGTTTAGGATTAGCATTAGGTCAGGGTTTATTTAAGGTAGTGGATAAAGTTCGATCTAAGATTTGGGCTATGGTTACAGTTAGGATTAGGGCTAGGGTTTGGGTTATGGTTAGGGGTAGGGTTATGTTTATAGTAAGGGTTAGAGTTTGAGCTAGGGTTATGGCTAGGGCAAGCATTAGCGTTAGGGTTTGGGCTAGGGTTTTGGTTAGAATTATGCTTATGGCTAGAGTTAGGGCTAGGTTTTGCATGAGATTTAAGGCTAGCTGAAAGGCTATGGGTAATGAAAGAGTCTGGTTTATGGTTATGGCTAGTTTTAGAGTTAGGGTTATGGATAGGTCTATAGTTAGGTTTAGGTTTGCGGTTAGGATAAGGTTTAGAGCTAAGGTTTGTGTTAGTATAAGGTTCAGTGTTTGGGATAGCATTGGGGTTAGCGTTAGGGCCAGAATTAGAACTTGGTTTAGGTCTAGGCGTAGGGTTAGACTTTCCATTAGGTTAATGGTTATTGTTTGGGCTAGGGCTTGGATGTTTTTAGGGCTAGGGCTAGAATTATGACTATATTTAGGATTAGGTTTAGGTCTAGTGCTAGTATTATGGTTAGGTTAGGTATATGTTTACCTGTAGGGCTAGTGTTATGGTTAAGTTTAGAGTTAGGGTCAGGCTTAGACCTAGGGTTAGTGTCAGGTTAAGTATAAGAATCAGGGTTGAAATTAGGCTTTGGGATAGGGTTAGATACAGAATAAGTGCTAGTGTTAGGACTAGTAATAGGGTTAGAGTTTGGGGTGGGCTAAGGATTAGAGTTAGAACTAGGGTAGAATTAAGGTGAGGGTTTGGTTTAGGGTAAGGGATAGGGTTAGAGCTAGGGTTAGGGCTTTGGTTAGGGTTAGGGCTAGAGTTATATTTAGGGTTTGGGTTAAAGCTAGGGTTAAGGCTCAGATTAGGGTTAGGTTTTGTGTTAGGGTTATGGCTGTGGCTAATTTAAGAAATGGCTTTAGAATTCAAGCTACTTTTATGGTTAGGGTCAGGGCTAGGTCTAGTGTTTGTGTTACATTTAGGATTAAGGTGATGTTTAGAAGTAGGTTTAGATTTAGGGTCAGAGTCAGGGTAAGTATTAGTTATAGGGATAGGGTTAGATCTTGGTGTAGTGTTGGGATTTTGTTTAGGTTAAGGGTTAGTAATAGGGCTATAGCTCAGTTTTGATTATGGCTAGGTTTTGTGTTAGGTTTAGGCCTAGGGTTAGTGCTATGGGTAATGTGAGATCTAGAGTTCTAATTATGGCTAGTTGTAGGGTAAGGGTTATGGTTAGGTCTAATATTAAGTTTAGATTTTGGTTTATTGTCAGGTTTAGAGCTAGGTTCAGTGTTAGTGTTAGGGTCAGTCTTCAGGTTAGAGTTAGGGTTATGGTGAAAGCCAGAATTAGGACAAGTTTGGATATAGGGGTACAGTTAGTGTTTGGATTACATTAAGGGTTATTGTTAGGGATAGGACTAAGATTTGTTTAGGTCTTGGGATAGAGTTATCACTAGATTTAGGATTAGGTTTAGGTCTAGGGCCAGTGATAGTGTTAGGTATAGGTATGAGGTTACCTGTAGGGCTAGTCTCATGGTTCAGAATAGGTTTAGGTTCAGGCTCATACCTATGGTTAGTGTTAGGGTCAGAATAAGGGTCAGGGTTAGGGTTAGGGTTTGGGATATGGTTAGAGTTAGAATGAGGGCTAGGGTTAGGACTAGTAATAGGGTTAGGGTTTGGGTCAGGTTAAGTATTAGGGTTAGTATTAGGGTTAGGGTTTGGCTTAGGGTAAGGGATAGTGTTAGAGCTAGTGTTAGGGCTAGAGTTAGGGCACAGGTTAGGATTAAAGCTAGGTTTAGGGCTCAGAGTAGGGCTAGTTTTGTATTAGGTTTATGGCTAGGGTTAGAGCAATGGCTGATATAAGAACTAGGGTTACAATTAGGGTTAATTTTTGGGTTATGGTTAGTGGTTAAACCTCTAGTGTTAGGATTAGGTTTAAGGATAGGGTGATATTTAAAGCTAGTATTAGTGTTAGGTTAATAGTCAGGGTCAGGTTAGTTTTAGGGTTAGTGTTAGGACTTGAAATAAGGCTAGGGTTACTGTAAGGCTTCGGTTTAAATTTAGGGTGGTGTTTAGAGCTAGGGTGAGTGTTAGGAAAGGAGTCTGAGTCAGGGTTAGTATTAAGGTTAAGGTTAGTACTTGAATTAGGACTAGGGTTAGATCAAGGTGTAGTGCTAGGGTTTGGTGTAAATTAAGGTTTAGTGTTAGGGCTATTGCTCGGTTTTTTTTTTTATTGTAGGAATAGGGTTAGAGCTAGTTTTTTGATTAGTTTTAGGGTTAGGGCTAGTGTTAAGGTTAGGCTTAAGCTTAGGGTTAGTGTTAGATGTAGAGTTAGGGTTAGATCTAGGTTTAGAACTAGGAATAAAGATAAGGCAAGTGTTATGGCTAGGGTTATGTCTAAGTTTAGGGCTAGGGTTAGGGTTATGGTAAGGGAGAGTGTAGAACTAGGGATAGGTCTGGTGTGAAAGTTAGAGTTAGTCTTAGGGATAGGGTTATGGTTAGTTTCAGGGATAGGGCTAAATTTGGGCTAGGATTAGGGCTAAGGTTAGTGTTCAGCCTAGGCCTAGTTTTAGGACTAGGGTTATCATTATGTTTAGGGTTAGGGATGTTGCTATAGCTAGGTATTTAGGTAGGGTGAGGGTTAGAATTAGAGTTAGGGCTAGGGTTAGGGTTAGGCTTATGATTAAGGCTAGGTTTAGGGCTAGGATGAGGGCTATGGTTTGTTGTAGTGTTAGGTCTAGAATTAGGGCTAGGGCTAATGTCAGTTCTAGTGCTACAGTTAGGGGTAGATTTAGGATTAGGTTTGTGTCTAGCTCTAGTGTAAGTGTTAGGCTTAGTGTAAAGGTCAGGTTTAGACCTAGCTGTATTTTTAGGGTCAGGATCAGGTTTAAGGTTTGTTTTAGGTCAAGGTTTAGGGATAGGTGTCAAATGAGAGTTAGGGTGAGGCTTAGGATAATGGATAGGGTTCAGTTTTGGGTTCAGGGTAGGTTTAGGGTAATGGAGAGGTTTTGAGATAGCAATAAGGAAAGGGTTAGGCCTAGGGTTAGCATTAGGATTAGGATTATCATATGGATAATATATATATTTAGAGATAGTGTTAGGGCTAAGTTTATGGTTAAGATTAGGGATAGAGTTAGGGTTAGGATTTGGGTTAGGACTAGTAACTCTAGTTTAGGGTAGGTTAGGTTTAAGTTTAGGGTATCAGTTAGGTTTTGAGCTAGGGTTAGTCCTAGGGTGAGGGTTAGGTTTAGTGTTAGGTGTAGGGTTAGGGTTATAGATTTGGTCAGGGTTAAGTTTAGGTTTAGGACTAGGGTTTTCATTAGGTTTAGGTTTAGGTTTTGAGTAAGAGATTGGGTTAAATGTAAGGTTAGCTTTTGGGTTAAGGTTATGTTTAGGGTTAAGTTTAGTTTTAGGACTGGGTTTACTGTTGGGTTTTGGGTAAAGTTTAGGGTTTGAGTTAGGGTTAGGGCTAAAGCAATGTTTAGGTTTAGGATTAGGTCTAGGGTTACGTTTATGTTTTGTGTTAGGGTTTTTGTTAGGGTTAGGGCTAGGGTTATTATTACATTTAGCACTAAAGTTAGGGAAATGGCTAGGGTTATAGCTAAGGTTAAGTTTAGGATTAGGGCTAGGGTCAGCGTTATGGGTAGGGTTAGGGCTAGGTTTATAATTAGGCTAAGGTATAGGCTGTGAGCTAGGGTTAAGACTAAGGTGAGGGTCAGGGTTAGGGTTAGCGGTGGAGTTAGGGTGAGGGTTATTCTTAAGGTAGGTTTAGGCCTGGGATTATGGCTAGGTTTTGTGTTAGGTTTAGGCCTAGGGTTAGTGCTATGGGTAATGTAAGGTCTAGAGTTCTAATTGCAGCTAGTTGTAGTGTAAGGATTATGGCTAAGTCTAGTATTAAGTTTAGATATTGATTTATTGTCAGGTTTAGAGCTAGGTTTAGTGTTAGTGTCATGGTCAGTGTACAGTTTATAGTTAGGGTTAGGGTGACAGACAGAATTAGAACAAGTTTAGGTATAGGGGCAGGGTTAGTTTTTGGATTAGTTTAAGGGTTATTGTTAGGGATAGGAGTAAGTTTTTTTTTTTTTTTTTTTTTTTTTTTTTTTTTTTTTTTTTTTTTTAGGTCTAGGACTAGAGTTATTGAAAGATTTTGGATTACGTTTAGGTCTTGGGCTAGCTAGTGTTAAGCTTAGGTTTAGGTATGAGTTTATCTATAGGGCTAGTGTTAGGGTTCGGTTAGGGTTAGGTTCAGATTTATACCTATAATTAGTGTTAGGGTCAGAATATGGGTGAAGTTTAGAGTTTGATTTTGGGATATGGTTAGAGGTAGAATGAGGGCTAGGGTTAGGACTAGTAATAAACTTAGTGTTTGATTTTGTCTAAGGATTAGGATTAGGACTATGGTTATCATTATGGATAGGGTTTGGCTTAGGGTAAAGGATAGAGTTAGAGCTAGGGTTAGGTCTACGTTTAGGGTTAGGTTTCAGGCTTGGATTAGGGTTAGGGTTAGGGTTAAATCTAGTGTTAGGGCTTGAATTAGTGCTATTTTTGTATTAGGGTTAGGGCTAGGGTTATGGCTATTGCCAATGTAAGAACTAGGGTTACAATTAGGGTTAGTTTTAGGGTTAGGGTTTGGGCTAGGATTGGTGCTAGTATTAGCTTTAGGATTAGGGTGATATTTAGAGCTAGGGTTAGTGTTTGAATAAGAGTCAGGGTCAGGGTTAGTTTTAGGCCTAGGACTCGAATTAGAGCTAGGGTTATGGCTAGTTATAGGGGTAGGGTTTGCTATAGGGTAAGGTTTAGTGTTCAAGCAATGGCTTGGTTTTTGTTTTAGGGCTAGGGCTATGGTTAGGGCTAGTTTTAGTATAAGCAATATTGTTAGGGCTAGTGGTATGGTGAGGTTTAGGCTTAAGTTTAGGGTATATTTAGAATTATGTTTATATCTAGTGTTAGGGCTATGGCTAGGGTTAGGACTAAGGGTTAGGGTTAGTGTGAGGGTTACAGTAACTGATAGGGTTAGAAATAGAAATAGCGCTAGGGTCATGTTTGTTTTAGGGCTAGGGTTAGGGGTAGGGTTAGGGTTAAGGCTAAATTAGGGCTAGGATTAGCGTTTAGGTCAGTGTTAGGGTTAGGTCTATGGTTAGGACTAGGGTTAGGGTAAGTTTTATTGTTAGGTTTAGAGTTACTTTTTGGTAAAGTGATGGGGTTATAGCTAGGTTCATGGCTAGGACGAGCTTTAAAATTTAGGATAAGTCTAAGGTGAAAATTTTGGATAGGATTAAGGCTAGGTTTAGAGCTATTATGAGGGCTAGGTTTTGTGTTAGGTTTAGGGCTCGAAATAGGGCTAAGGCTAATATTAGGTGTAGGGTTATGGTTAGGGGTAGTGTTATGGTTAGGTTTATGGCTAGGTCTAGTGGGAGTGTTAGGTTTAGTGTAGGGGTCAGCTTTAGAACTTGGTGTATTATTAGGTTCAGAGTTGGGTTAGGGTTTGATTTGGGTTAAGGTTTAGGGCTAGGGCTCAAGTTAGTGTTAGGGTTAAAAACTGGCTTTAAAATTAGGGTGAGTTTTATGGTTAGAGTTAGGGTGAATTTTAGGGTTAGAGTAATGGATAGGGTTAGGTTTAAGATTCAGGTTAGATTTAGAGCAATTTATAGGGTTAGTGTTAGGGATAGGGTTAGGGTTTGGCCTAAGGTTAGCATTTGGGTTAGGCTTATGTTTAGGATAATGTATAGGGTTATAGCTAGTGTTAGGCCTTGGGTTAAGCTTAGGATTAGGGCTAGAGTTATGGTTAGGCAAAGTGTTAGTGTTAGAGTTAAGGTTAGTTTAGGGTAAGTATTAGGGGTTGAGCTAGGATTAGGGCTAAGGCGAGGTTTAGGGTTACGATTATGGTTAGGGCTAGGATAGCATTAGGTTCAGTGCTTTGTTTAAGGTAGTGGATAAAGTTAGATCTAAGATTTGGGTTATGGTTACAGTTAAGATTAGGACTAGGTTTAGGGTTCGGGTTAGGGCTAGAGTTATGATTAGGGTAAGTGTTAGAGTTTGAGCTAGGGTTAGGGCTAGGGCAAGCGTTAGGGTTAGGGTTTGGGCTAGGGTTTTGATTAGGTTTATACTTATGTCTAGGGTTAGGGCTAGGTTTTGTGTGAGATTTATGGCTAGCATTAGGACTATGGGTAATGAAAGACCCTGGTTTAGGATAATGGCTAGTTTTAGGGTTAGAGTTATCCATAGGTCTATAGTTAGGGTTATGTTTAGGGTTAGGATAAGGTTTAGAGCTAGGGTTTGTGTTAGGATAGGGTTCAGTGTTTGGGATAGCATTGGGGTTAGGGTTAGGGCCAGAATTAGAACTAGGGTTAGGTCTAGGTGTAGGGTTAGACTTTGCATTAGGTTAATGGTTATTGTTATGGCTAGGGCTAGTGTTATGGTTATATTTAGGATTAGGTTTAGGTCTAGTGCTAGTATTATGGGTAGGTTAGGTATAGGTTTACTGGTAGGGCTAGTGTTAGGGTTCAGTTTAGAGTTAGGGTCAGGCTTAGGTCAAGGGTTAGTGTTAGGGTCAGAATAAGGGTCAGGGATAATGTTAGGCTTTGGGATATGGTTAGAGATAGAATAAGGGCTAGGGTTAGGACTAGTAATAGGGTTAGGGTTTGGGGTAGGCTAAGGATTAGGGTTAGAACTCTGGTAGCATTAGGGTGAAGGTTTGTCTTAGGATAAGGGATAGGGTTAGAGCTAGGGTTAGGGTTTTTGTTAGGGTTAGGGCTAGGGTTATATTTAGGGTTTGGGTTAAAGCTAGGGTTAAGGCTCAGATTAGGGTTAGGTTTTGTGTTAGGGTTATGTCTATGGCTAATGTAAGAACTGGCTTTACAATTTGGGCTAGTTTTATGGTTAGTTTTAGGGCTAGGTCAAATGTTTGGGTTACGTTTAGTGTTAAGGTGATATTTAGAGCTAGGGTTAGTTTTAGGGTCATAGTCAGGGTCAGTATTAGTTGTAGGGATAATGTTAGGACTAAGGGTTGCCGCAGTCTGGCTGGGCACAATCAGGAGCCACTTGTCAAAAGAAACTAACTTTATTTTTAGAACCACACACGCCAAACAAAACAGCCTCTCAGGAAAAACCCTCAGAGCCTCAACTGCCACTACCGGCTTTCCACAAGCCTCTCTCTCCCACACAAGCTTCTCTCCACCTCCCACAATCCTCCTGCTCTTGAGGCCGATTGGCTGGGTCACGTGGGCAGAGCCAAAAAAGTCCCCCAATGAGCAGCTCCGTGGTCTGAAAGGGCAGGGAAACAGCCCAATGAGCATCACCGCAGAGGAGCCAATCAGCTAGATGTTGCTGGGGCCGCTGTGAGCCAATCATCAGCTGGCAGCTGGAAGTTTGCTGGCAGCTGAAAGTTTGCTGGGGCCCCTTGACTGTGGCTCTCAACATCTCCCCCTCTCTGTTTAAACAACCAGCATGTGGCTTAGGGACCGTGCCTGCCTTAGGTTGTCCAATAGTACATATGGTCCTTTGGTACCATTGCAATTGGATCTTACCCGTCACTGACTACCGGTCCAGTATACAGCCACACCTGTGGAGCTTTGTACCAGCTGGGGGATGAGGTTCTTTGCCTCACCTCTGTTGGCCCCCAAATTTTAGCTGGACGATCATGACAAGCAGAAGGGAGGAAGATACACCAAGCCAATTGACGGCTCCTTTTGGAAAAATTGTACCACCAATGACATCATCAGCAAAAATACCCCAACACTACCACAAGTCGCTGCACCAACAGATAGTTCACAATGCATACAGGTGAGCTCACAATGTGTCCAGGCATGTTCTGCAAGCAGTTCAGTGATGGCTACTGTAGAAGCTGTAGATTGGTTTTATCTTTGACTTCACCAGCACTGGGATGAAGATAGGAATTCTGGCAATAATGGCTAAAGAAAAAATTATGTAACATTACAGAAGGCATTAAAAGAAAACAATTTTCTTAACAATTTACATTGTCTTCACCGGCACTGGGATGAAGATAGGAATTCTGGCAATAATGGCTAAAGAAAAAATTATGTAACATTACAGAAGGCACTAAAAGAAAACAATTTTCTTAACAATTTACATTATCTTTAAGAGAATTATTAAATATAATGAAAAGGAAAGGTGAAAGTAAACAAACAGATCTGTTAACCTTCTTTTTTGTTTACATATTAAAACAATCCTCAACAGTTGTTTACCCAATTTAAATTAAACCATATAAATAACGTGAAAAAAATATTTGGATCCATTTTATCATGAGCGCTCATCATATATGATATATGGACATACATACATTCAAACATATAACACAAAACACAAGTGTGCACACATAATATAATACATACAACACATAACATTATAGTAAAGGCCTTATAACTTTTTACAGGTGAAATCTCCATTGCAATGTTTAAAAACTCTATAGTCAAAAAATAGAACTGATCAGCAAAACATTAACCTAGGTCTGTATGAGCTCAAAAAAACAAAATAGAACTTCATGATATGGCAAAGGGCAATAATAAAATAAATATTGAAAAAAACATCCTGGTTCTGTTGCAGAGGTAAGAATAGCCAAACTGGAGTTTTGGATATCAGTTGTTATGGATTTGAGCCAAATCATTTTCTTTTTGGTCTGTAGAAATCGCTTTAGTTAATCTTTCTGGAATCCAAATCGGCTGCTGTTCTCCCTGTGGAAACACATAAACAGACCCCCGACTCCAGACAATCACTGGGTCAGGACCTTGGTTAATCTCTCTGGAATCCAAATCGGCTGCTGTTCTCCCTGTGGAAACACACAAACAGATCCCTGACTCCAGACAATTACTGGGTCAGGACCTTTCCATTGTCCTGTTAGAATATCCTTCCAAAGTACCTTGGGCTTATGCACATTTTTTGGACACATATGCCTTTCCGCAGCACTAAGTCCTGATGAATCCAAATTTAAAAAGTTTAGAGTAAAAAGGGTTATCTTAAGTTTATCTTTGGGGAATATATACCCCTTCCCAATTCCTTCTTTTTGCTTTAATAAGTACATTTTAATTGTTTGATGAGCTCTTTCAACTATGCCTTGTCCCTGTGGATTGTATGGGATTCCTGTTATATGAGTAATGCCAAATGTTGAGCAAAATTGTTTAAAAGAGGTAGAAGTATAACCAGGGGCATTATCTGTTTTTAACTGTTTTGGAACACCCACAGTGGCAAAAATTTGTAAGCAATGAGCTATAACATGTTTAGTTTTTTCTCCAGCATGAAGGGAGCCCATCAAAAATCCCGAAGAAGTATCAACTGTAACATGCAAATATTTTAATTTTCCAAATTCTGGCAAGTGTGTGACGTCCATCTGCCAAATATGGTTAGGTATCAATCCTCTAGGATTGACTCCAAGATTAACTTGTGGTAAAAAGGTCACACAATTTTGACATTGTTTTATTATTTGTCTAGCTTGTTCCTTAGTTATTTTAAAACACTTTTGTAAAGTATTAGCATTGACATGGAACTTTTTATGAAAATTTATAACTTCTTCTAGTGTAGAGAAAATATGTATGTCATGTGTAGTTTTATCTGCTAAATCATTGCCCAAACTAAGGGCTCCAGGCAATCCTGTATGTGCCCTGATATGTCCTATAAAGAATGGATCTTTTCTGTCCCAGATTAGACTTTGCATAGTGGAAAGCAAAGAGAAAACAGTAGAAGAAGGGGAAATCCTACCAGCATCTTCAAGAGATACTATAGCATTAACTACATACTGACTATCAGAAAATAAATTAAATACAGAATCTTTAAACATCACAAAAGCTTGTAAAACTGCATTAAGCTCTACCTTTTGAGCTGATTGTTTGGGTACTAAAAATGTAAAAGTTTGATCAGGGGTAACTACTGCTGCTGTACCATTATTTGACCCATCAGTAAATATATTTGGAGCATTCATGATAGGTGTTTTTCTTGTCATTTTTGGAAAAATTACAGGATGCAATGACCAAAAAGACAATAAAGGATTAGATGGTAAGTGGTTATCAAATGAAACATTAGATTTGCACATGATTATTGCCCAAGTATTTAACTCATTAGCTAACTCATCAATTTGATTCATAGTATATGGAGTAATAATTTTATTGGGAGAAATTCCAAACACTCCCTTGCTGCTTTTATTCCTTTGAGTATTAATTGTCCTACAGCCTCAGGATACCTAGTAAGAATAGTGTTAGGAGAATAAGATAAATGTATCCATAATAATGGACCTTCTTGCCAAAATACTCCTGTAGGAATATTTTTTGTTGGTAGTACAATAAATAATAAAGGCAAACTTATATCAATTCTATCCAAATGCATATTTTCCATATATGTTTCAATGATTTTTAATGCCTTTCTTGCTTCAGGCGTTAACATTCGGGGTGAATTTGGATCTGATGGACCTTTTAGGATATCAAATAAAGGTCCCAACTCTCCTGTTGGTATACCTAAATAAGGCCTTATCCAATTTATGTCTCCTAACAACTTTTGAAAGTCATTAAGTGATTTGAGTTGATCTACTCGTATTTGAATTTTTGGTGGATGGACCATGTTTGAGGATAATAGAACTCCTAAATAATTAATTGGAAAATTTAATTGTACTTTATCTATTGCTATCTCTGAATTATAATTTTTTAATAAGTTTGTAAGTGTGGCATAACATTCTAGCAATGTGTTTTTATCTTTGTGTGCTAATAATACATCATCCATATAGTGAAATATTTGTAGTTCAGGATTTTGATTTCTAAGTGGATGGATTACTTTGTTAACATAAATTTGACACATAGTTGGGCTGTTAGCCATCCCTTGAGGGAGTACTTTCCATTCATATCTCTGATCAGGACCTTCATGATTCAGTGCAGGCATAGTAAATGCAAAACTTGGACTATCCTCAGGATGAATTGGAATTGAAAAAAAAAAAAAACAATCTTTAATATCTATAACTAAAACATACCAGGTTTTTGGCAAAGCAGACAACTGAGGAATCCCTGATTGAGCAGGTCCCATAATAACCATCTCATTATTAATGGCTCTTAAATCTTGCAATAATCTCCATTTACCAGATTTCTTTTTGATGACAAAAATGGGAGTATTATGGGGAGATACAGAAGGTTGTACATGTCCTTCTGCTAATTGTTGTTTGACCAGGTCATGGGCTGCTTGTATCTTTTCTTTAGTCAGGGGCCACTGAGGAACCCATACTGGTCTTTCTGATTTCCAAGTAATTTTGATTGTCTCAGTGGCCCTTTCTGAAAATCCAACCCATGTCTGTCTGTTCCTTGATCTATTTGTATTGGTGCTGCTATACCTTGTTCTTGTTTTTCTAATCTTTTTCCTTTCCTAAAACCTTGTCTAGTCATAATAGTGGGTGCATTTTGGTTGATGTTATTTGTTAATGTCAAACCTAATTGATCTAGGACATCTCGTCCCCATAAATTTACGGGAAGATGATCCAATACATCTGGCTGTATAGTTCCTTCACATCCTTCAGGATCCTCCCAATCTAATACCATTGCACTTCTATGGGGATTAGTTGCCACTCCTAGGCCTTGAAGCGTTTGAGTGGCTTGTTGTAATGGCCAATGTTTTGGCCATTCTTGACGAGAGATGATGCTAAGGTCTGCACCTGTATCCAGTAGCCCATTAAATTCATGTCCTTGAATATTTAGTTTTAGCATGGGGCGAGAATCTAAATTTAAAGAAAGCATAGCCCAATCTACACCTGTGGAGCCTAATCCCATGGAACCTCTTTCTACAGTACGACTGGAAAATTTATCATGTAGGCTGGGTATTATTAGTAACTGTGCTATTCTATCTCCTGGTGAAATTACTGATATACCCTTTGGAGAACTGGCTATAATTTTTATTTCACCTTCATAATCGGGATCAATTACCTCAGGACTTATCATAAGTCCTTTTAGAGTAGAAGAGCTGCGTCCCAATAATAAGCCTACTGTTCCTTTGGGAAGAGGTCCTTTCACCCCTGTGGGAATGATTTGAACTCCCATCTCTGGAGTTAGTACTGCTCTGGCAGAGGCGCAGAGTCCAACCCTGCGCTCCCTCTGGTTTGTCTGATGATGGATCTGATGGACAATGTGTCCTGGGCACTACCCTGATGGGGTTGCTGGGTTCCTCCAGTGCTCCGTATATTTGTGGTTTTGGGCCCCGGAGCATTGGGCCCCCCTGTCCATTTTTTGGCAATGGAGCCCGATGCCTTTCTCCATGATATCGTGGATAAACACCTGGTCCTTGTTCGTTTTTTGATAATAGAGTACCCTCTATGGTGGTTTGAGAACGGCATTCATTAGCCCAATGTCTCCCTCTACGGCATCGTGGGCAAATACCTGGTATTCTACTCCTTTGATACCTAGTTTTGTTAAACCCTCCTCCAATGGGGCAATTCCTTTTAAAATGTCCTGTTTGTTCACAATTGTAGCATGTTCTTGGCCTGGCATCTAAAGCCTGTTTTACTGCAGCTGCCACAATTTGCCCTTGTTCATTAATGTCTCTGGCATCTAAAGCCTGTTTTACTGCAGCTGCCACGACTTGCTCTTGTTCATTAATGTCTCTACATAATTTAATATATGTGTTTAAATCTTCATGTTTCCATGGTCTAATGATATCTCTGCACCAATGATTCGCTTGCTCATAAGCCAGGTGTTTTAGTAATGGCATTGCTTGTTCTGTATTCCCAAAAACTCTGGTAGCTATTTGAATAAGCCTATCTACAAATTCAGCATAAGGTTCATTAGCTCCTTGTATTACCTTAGATAATTGACCTTGTAAACCTCAATGTCCTTGTAAAGTCTTCCATGCCTTAATTGCATCTGAAAGTACACAAACAGATCTGTTAACCTTCTTTAGTTTTAGGGTCATAGTCAGGGTCAGTATTAGTTGTAGGGATAATGTTAGGACTAGGGGTAGCGTTAGGATTTGGTTTAGGTTAAGGGTTAGGATTAGGGTTAGTTTTGTTTGAGGGCTGTGGCTAGGATTAAGTCTAGTTTTCAAATTAGCATTAGGGTTAGGGCTATTGATAGGGTGAGGTTTAGGTTTAGGGTTAGGTTTAGATTTAGACTTAGTGTTAGATTTAGATGTAGGGCTAGGGGTAAGTTTGGGGTTAGGTTTGGGCTAGGGTTAAGGCTAGGCTTTGGGTTATGGTAAGGGATAAGGTTAGAACTAGGGATAGGGCTAAGGTGAGAGAGTTAGTCTTAGGGCTAGGGATATGATTAAGTTTAGGGTTAGGGCTAAATTAGGGCTGGGATAAGAGTTAGGGTTAGTATTAGGGTTAATCCTTGGTTTAGGGCTAGGTTTAGGATGGGGGTTAAGGTATGGTATGATGTTATATCGAGGTTTTGGCCTATGGAAAGGGGTAAATTTAGGGTTAGGGCTAGTGTTAGAATTAGACTTAGGTTTAAAGCTATGTTTAGGGCCAGGATTAAGGCTATAGATTTTGTTAGGGATAGGGATAGCATTAGGACTAGGGCTAATATCAGGTATAGGGTTATGTTTAGGGATAGTTTTAGGGTTAGGTTTATGGCTGGGTATAGTGAAAGGTTTAGGTTGCTGGTTCGGGTCAGCTTTAGAGCTAGGAGTATCATTAGAGTAGGTCAGGTTCAGGGTTTGTTTAGGTTGAAGTTTATGGTTAGGGCTCAAATTAGCTTTAGGGGTAGATTTAGGGTTAGGGTAATGGATATGGTTATATATAGGTTTCAGCTTAGGTTTAAGGTAGGGTTAGGGTTATGGATAGGGTTCAGGTTATCCTAAGGTTAGCATTAGGGATACAGTTAGGGTAAGCTCTTAGATAGGATTAGAGCTAGAGTTTGGGCTTGGGTTATGGTTAGGATTAAGACTAGGTTTAGGTTTAGGGTTAGGGTTAAAGCTAGAGTTAGGGCTCGGATTAGGGTTAAGTTTTAGATTAGCTTAGGCCTAGGGTTAGGCTACGGCTAATGTAGAAACTAGGATTACAATTAGGGCTAGTTTTATGACTAGGGTTAGGGCTAGGTCTAGTATTAGGGTTAAGTTAAGCTTTAGGGTGAAAATATGAGATGAGGTTATTGTTAGGGTCAGAGTCAGGGTAAGTGTTAGTTTTAGGGTTAGGGATAACACTCAAATAAGAGATAGGATTAAGGCTAGGTGTATGTTTAGGTTTTGTGTTAAGGTTAGGGCAAGAATTAGGACTAGGGCTAATGTCAGGTATAGAGTTACAGTTAGGTTAGGATTAGGGTTATGGCTATGGCTCAGTTTTGTTTTAGGGCTATAGCTTGGGTTTTGGCTACTTTTAGGATTAGTAATAGTGTTTGGGCTAGTGGTATGGTGAAGTTTAGGCTTAGGGTTAGGGTTAGATTTAGAGTTATGGTTAGATCTAGGGTTAGAGCTAGGATTAGGGCTAAGGTTAGAGCTAGTGTTAGGGTTATGGTAACAGACAAAATTAGTACTAGAAATAGGCCTAGGGTGAGAGTTAGAGTTAGGTTTAGGACTAGGGTTAGAGTTAGGGTTACAGTTAGTGACAAATTAGGGCTAGGATAAGAGCTAGGGTTCGTGTTATATTTAGGTCTAAGGTTAGGGCTCGGGCTAGGGTTAGTGATAGTGTTAGGGTTAGGGTTAGGGTTAGGGGAAGGGGAAGGGATGTGGTTATACCTAGGTTCAGAACTAAGGCGAGGGTTGAAATTAGGAATTGGGCTAGGGTAGGGTTCAGGTTAGGATTAAGGCTAGGTTTAGGGCTAAGATGAGGGATATGGTTTATGTTAGGTTTAGGGCAAGAATTAGGTAGAGGGACAATGTCAGGTCTAGGGTTATGGTTAGGGATACTGTTAGGGTTAGTTTTATGGCTAGGTTTAGTGTAAGGGTTAGATTTAGGGTTAGGACCAGGTTTAGAGCAAGGCGATTTATTAGAGTCAGTGTCCTGTTTAGTTTGGTTTAGGTTATGGTTTAGGTTTAGGGCTCAAATTAGCATTAGGGTTAGGATTAGGGTTAGAGCAATTGATAGGTACAGTTTTAGTGTTCAGGTTAGGTTTAGGTAATGGATAGGGTTAGTGTTAGCAATAGGTTTAGGTTTAGGCCTAGGGTTAGCATTTGGGTTAGGCTTATATTTAGGGTAACGGATAGGTTAGAGCTTTGTTTATGGTTAGGATTATGGGAAGGGTTAGGGTTAGGGTTAGGCCTAGGGTTAGTGTGAGGGTTAGGTTTAGGGTAAGTGTTAGGGTTTGAGCTATGGTTAGGGCTAGGGCAAATGTTAGGGTTACTGTCAGATTTAGGTTTAGGATTAGTGTTAAGTTGAAGGCTAGGGTTAGCATTAGGTTTAGGGTTATGTTTAGGGTAATGAATAGAGTTAGAAGTAGGGTTTGGCCTTGATTATGGTTAGGATTAGGGCTAGGATTAGGGTTAAGGTTAGGGTTAGGACTAGGGTATGTTTATGGTAAAGGTTAGTGTTTGAGCTAGGGTTAGGGCTAAGGCGAGAGTTAGGGTTAGGGTTACACGTAGGGCTAGGGTTAGGGCTAGGATTAGGGCTAAGTTTTGTGTGAGGTTTAGGGCTAACGCTAAGGCTATGGGTAATGTAAGAGCTAGTGTTAGCATTATGGTTTTTCTAGGCTTAGTGTTATGGCTAGATTTTTGGTTAGCATAATGTTTAGAGCTAGGGTTTTTGTTAGGAGAAGGGTCTTTTTTTGTGTTAGGGTTAGGTTTATTGTTGGGGCCAGAATTAGGGCTAGTGTTAGGTCTCTAGGTAGGGTTATTGTAAGGGCTAGGCCTAGGTTTTTGTTTTGGGTTGGTACTACAGATATAGCTAGATTTAGAATTAGGCTTTGATCTAGGTCGAGTGTTAAGGTTAGGTTTAAGTGTAGGGTTACCCGTTGGGCTAGTGTTAGGGTTCAGATTAGGGTTAGGGTCAGGTTTCAACCTAGGGTTAGAGTTAGGGTCAGAATAAGGGTCAGGGTTAGGGTTAGGGTTTGGATTAGGGTTAGAGATAGAATGAGGGCTAGGGTTAGGATTAGTATTAGAATTATGATTTGGGTAGGCTAAGGATTAGGGTTAGGACTAGGGTAGCATTAGGTTGAGGGTTTGGCTTAGGCAAAGTGATAATTTTAGAGCTAGGATTAGGGCTAGTGTTAGGGTTAGGGATAGGGCTAGGCTTAAGTTTAGGGTTAGGTTTAATGCTAGGTTTAGGTCTCGGATTAGGGCTAGATTTTCTGTTATTACAGGACTATGGCTAATGTAAGAACTGGCATTATGACTAGGTCTAGTTTTAGCATTAGAGTTAGGGCTAGGTCCATTGTTCAGGTTAGCTTTAGGTTTAGCATGATGTTTAGAGCTACGGTTAGTGATAAGGTCTGAGTCAGCGTCAGGGTTAGTTCTAGAGTTAGGGGTAGAACTCGTTAGGGCTAGGTTAGGGCTAGGTATAAGCTTAGGGTTTGGTTTATGTTAAGGATTAGTGTTAAGCCTATGACTCGGTTTAGTTTGAGTGATAGGCCTAGGGTTAAGGCTAGTTTTTTTTTTTTTTTTTTTTTTTTTTTTTTTTAATTAGCATTAGGATTAGGGCTAGTGTTAGGATGAGGTTTAGGCTTAAGTTTAGGGTTTGCTTTAGAGTTAGGGTTAGGTCTAGGTTTAGAGCTAGGATAAATTTTTCCTAGTGTCGGGGCTAGGTTTAGGACTAGGGTTTGGGTTATGGTAAGGGATAGGTTTAGAACTAGTGTTAGTGCTAGGGTGATAGTTAGGGGTAGGGTTAGGTTGAGGGTTAAATTAGTTCTAGGATTAATGCTAGGGTTAGTGTTAGGGCTAGGCTTAGGTTTAGGGCTAGGTTTAGAGTTAGGATTAGTGTAAGGTATGATGTTATAGCTAGGTTTAGGGCAAGGGTCCAAATACAGTTAGGGCTAGGGTTAGGGTTATGTTGAGGATTAAGCCTGTGTTAAGGGCTAGTATTAGGGCAAGGTTTAAGGCTAGGATTAGGGCTTGGTTTTGTTTTAGTTTTAGGGCTATGATTAGGGCTAGGGGTAATTTCAGGTCTAGGAATATAGTTAGGGTTAGTTTTGGTTTAGGTTTATGGCTAGTTCTAGTGTAAGTGTTAGGTTGAGGGTTAGGGTCAGGTTTAGAGATAGGGTTATTATTAGGGTAACAGTCATGGTTAAGGTTTAGGTTAGGTTAAGGTTTAGGGTCAGGGCTATCATTAGCATTAGGATTAGGGTTAAGGTTAGGGTAATGTTTATGGTTAGGTTTAGAGTTCAGATTAGGTTTAGGGTAATGGATAAAGTTAGGGTTAGAGATAGGGTTAGGGTTATCCTAGGGTTAGCATTAGGGTTAGGGTTATGGATAAGGTAATGAATAGTGTTAGAGCTAGGGTTAGGCCTAGGATTATGGTTAGGATTAAGGCTAGGGTTAGGTTTAGGGTTAAGGCAAGTTTTAGTGATAGGGTTAGGTTTAGGGTAATGGTTAGGGCTATGGTTAGGGTTAGGAATAAAAAGAGGTGTAGGGTTTGGTTTAGGGCTAGGTTTTGGGTTAGGTTACAGCTAGGATTAGGGCTAAGGTTAATGTAAGAACTAGAGTTATGATTAGGTCCACTTTTAGGGTTACCGTTAGGGCTAGGTCTAGTTTTAGGGTTAGGTATACTTTTAGGGTGATATTAGAGCTAGGGTTTGTGTTAGGGTCAGAGTCAGGGTCAAAGTTAGTTTTAGGGTAAGGGTAGGACTTGAATTAAGGCTAAAATTAGGCTAGGTGTAGGGTTAGGTTTTGTTTTAGGTTAAAGGTTAGGGTTAGGGCTATGGCTTGGTTTTTTTTAGGGCTAGGACTAGGTTAGAGCTAGTTTTAGGATTAGCATTAGTTTTAGGGCTAGTGTTAGTGTGAGGTATAGACTTAGGATTAGGGTTAGATTTAGAGTTATGGTTTGATCTAGGGTTAGGGCTAGGACTAGTTTTAGGAATAAGATTAGGTAAGTGTTTGGGTTATGGTAAGGGATAGGGTTAGATACAGAAATAGGGCTAGGGTGAGAGTTAGATTTAGTTTTAGTGCTAGTGTTAGGATTAGGGTTAGGGCTAAATTAGGGCTATAATCAGGTAGGTCTAGGTTTAGTATAAGGATTAAGTCTAGTGTTAGTGTTAGGGTTAGATTTAGGGGATGTGATGGGGTAATAGGAAGGTTCAGAACTAGGGTGAGTGATAAAATTAGGGATAGGGATAGAATTAGGGTTTGGGTTAGGATCAAGGCTAGGTTTAGGATAGGATGAGGGCTTGCATTTGTGTTAGGGTTATGGCAAGAATTAGGGCTAGGATTAATATAAGGTCTAGGGTTATGGTTAGGGATACTTTTAGGGTAAGGCTTATGGCTAGGTCTAGTGCCAGAGTTAGGTTTAGGGTAAGAAACAGGTTTAGAGCTACAGGTATTATAATGGTCAGGGTCAGGTTTTGGGTTTGGGTTAGTTTGAGGTTTAGGGTTAGGTTTCAAATTAGCTTTAGGTTTAGAGTTAGTGTTAGGGTAATGAATAGGGTTAAGTTTAGGCTCCAGGTTAGTTTTAAGGTTCAGTTTAGTTTTAGGGTAATGGATAGGTTTATAGTTAGGCCTAGGGTTAGCATTAGGTTTGTGGTTATCATTAGAGTAATGAATAGGTTTAGGGCTAGAATTATGTTTAGGATTATGGCTAGAGTTAGGGTTAGTGTTGGGGTTTAGGCTAGGGTTAGGTTTAGGGAATTAATTAGGGTTTGAGCTAGGGTTAGTGCTAAGCCTAGGGTTAGGTTTAGGGTTGGGTCTAGGATTAGGGTTAGTATAGGGTTAGGGCTAGGGTTATCATTAGGTTAAAGGTAGTGGACAGGGTTAGATGTCGAGTTAGGGTTAGGTTTAGGTTTAGGACTAGAGTTATTGTTAGGTTTAGCGTAGCTGTTAGGGTTTGAGCTAGGTTTAGGACTATGGTAAGCGTTAAGTTTATGGTTAGGTCTAGAGTTAGGTATTTGATTAGGGTTAGAGTAGGTTTAGGGTTAGGGCTAGGGTTAACAGGAGGTTTATGGTTTGGGTTAGGGTAATGGGTGGGGTTAGAGGTAGGGTTAAGGCTAGGGTTAAGTTTTGGATTAGGGCTAGTTTTAGGGTTTGGTTTAGGCTTTGGTTTTAAGCTAGGATTAGGTTAAGTGTAAGAGTCAGGGATTGAGTAAGTGTTAGGGCTTGGTTGAGGCTTCGTGTGAGAATTAGGGCTAGGGATAGAGTTTGGGTAAGGTTTATGACTAGGTGTAGTATTAGGTTTAGGGTTGTGGTAAGGGAAATGGATAGAGTTTGAGCTAGGTTTTGCGCTATGGGTATGGTTAGGATTAGGTCTAGGATGAGGGATAGGGTTTTTCCTAGGGTTATGTTTAGGTTAAGAGTTAGGGTTTGAGCTAGAGTTAGGGCTAATAGTAACTCAAGGGTTAGGTTCAGCATTAGGTTTTGTGATAGGATTATGGTAGGTTTAGGGTTAGGGTTAGGGTTAGGGCTAGGCTTATCATTTGGGTTTGGATAAAGGTTAGGGTAATGGATGTGTTTAGATATAGGTTTAGGTTTAGGGTTAGTGTTAGATTTAGTTTTAGGGTTAGTGTGAAGGCTATGGTTATGTTTAGTTTTATGTTATGGGTTACAGTTTGAGCTAGGGTTAGGGCTATGGCCAGTGGTAGGTTTAGGGTTAGGTTTAGTGTTAATTTTCCAGTAATGGTTATGGTTAGGGTTAGAGTTACTGCTAGGGTTATCAATAGGGTTAGTTTTACTGTTAAGGTAATGTGTAGGTTTAGAGCTAGTTTTAGGGAGAAGCTTAAGTTTAGGTTTAGGGCTAGGGTTAGGGTTAGAGTTAGGGATAGGTCTAAGTTTATATTTAGGGTAACAGGCTTTGAGTAAAGTTTATGACTAAGACTAGGGTTAGAATTAGGATCAGAACAAAGGTTAGGGTTAGGGTTATGCTTAGGGCTAGGTTTAGGCCTAGGATTCACTCTAGGTTTTTTGTTAGGTTAAGGCATTGAGTTAGGGCTATGGGTAATGTAAGAGCTAGGATTATGATTAGGGCTAGTTGTAGGGTTAGGGTTATGGCTAGGTCTAGTGTTAGGTTTAAGTTTTCAGTTATGGTCAGGTTTAGAGATAGCTTAATGTTAAATTCAGGGTCAGTGTTCAGTTTAGAGTTAGAGTTAAGGCTAAAGCCAGAATTAGGACTAGGTTTATGTCTAAGGGTAGGGTTAGTCTTTGTGTTAAGTTAAGGGTTATTGTTAGGGCTAGGGCTAGGTTTTTGTTTATGTCTAGGGCTAGAGTTAATGCTAGATTTAGGATTAGGTTTAGGTCTAGGGCTATTGGTAGGGTCAGGTTTAGGTATAAGCTTACTGGTAGGGATAATGTTAGGGTTTGGTCTTGGGTTAGGTTCAGGTTTAGACCTACAGTTAGTGTTATGATCAGAATAATGGTCAGGTTTAGGTAGGTTTTGGGATAGGGTTAGAGCCAGAATGAGGGTAGTGTTAGGACTATTTATAGGGTTAGAGTTTTGATTAGCCCAAGGATTAGGGATAGGTGTAGGGTTACCATTAGGGTTAGAGTTTTGCTTACAGTAAGGGAAAGGGTTAGAGTTAGTGTTAGGGTTATGTTTAGGGTAATGGGAAGGTATGATGTTACAGCTAGGTTTAGGGCTAGGTTGAGGGTTAAAATTAGGGTTAGGGATAGGGCTATGTGTAGGGTTAAAATTGAAGCTAGTTTTAGGTCTAAGATTAGGACTAGGGATTGTGTTAGAGTTAGGTTAGCATTAGTGCTAGGGATAATGTCAGGTATAGGGTTATGGTTATGGATAGTTTTGGGGATAGGTTTTTGGCTTGGTATAATATAAGGATTAGGATTAGGGTTAGGGTCAGGTTTAGAGGTAGGGCTATTGTTATGTTCAGGGTCAGAGTTAGGGTTTGGTTTATGTTGAGGTTTAGAATTAGGGCTCAAATTAGCATTAGGGTTAAGGTTAGAGTTAGGGTAATGATATGGTTAGGGTTAGGGTTCAGGTTAGATTTAGGGTAATGGATTGGTTAGGGTTATGGAAAGTTCTAGGGTCAGGCTGAGGATTAGCCTTAGGGTTAGTTTTAGGGTTAGGGCTAGGGTTATGGTTAGAGTTAGTGCTAGATTTAGGGTGTGGTTTAGGTTTAGTGCAAGGATTAAAATTAGGGTTAGGTTTACGGTAAGGTTAGGGTAGGTTTAGGGTTCGAGTTAGGGTTAAAGCTGCAGTTGGGTCTTGGATTAGGGCTAGGTTTTGGGTTACGTTAGAGCTCTTTTTAGGGATACGGCTAATGTAAGCACTAAGGTTATGATTAGGGCTAGTTTTAGGGTTACATTTAGGACTGAGTCTAGTTTTAGGATTATGTTTAGGTTTATGGTGATCTTTTTTAACTAGGGTTAGTGTTGGGCTCTTCTTAGGGATATAGCTAATGTAAGAACTAAGGTTACGACCAGGGCTAGTTTTAGGGTAACATTTAGGACTAAGTCTAGTTTTAGGATTAGATTTAGGTTTAGGGTGATATTATGAACTAGGGTTAGTGTTAGTGTAAGAGTCAGGGTCATGGTTCATTTTAGGGTTAGGGGTAGGACTCGAATTAGGGTTAGGCTTAGGGCTAGATTTAGGGTTAGGATTTGCTTTTGTTTAAGGGTTACTGTTAGTCCTATGGCTCAGTTTTGTTTTAGGGCTAAGGCTAAAGTTAAGCGTAGTTTTATAATTAGCGTTAGTGTTATTGCTACTGATAGGGTGAGTTTAGGCTTAGGAGTAGATTTACAGTTATGGTTAATTCTAGGGTTAAGGCTATGGCAAATGGTAGAGCTAAGATTAGGGCTAGTGTTTGGGTTATGGTAAAGAATAGGGTTAGAACTAGGAATAGAGCTATGGCCAGAGTTACAGTTAGTCTTAGGGGTAGAGTTAGGGTTAGGGTTAGGGCTAAATTAGGGCTAAGAATAGCTCTAGGGTTATTGTTAGGCTTAGGCCTAGGATTAGGTCTCTGTTTATGGTTTGATTAATGGTTAGGTTTAGAGGAAGAGATGCCTGTTTGACTTACACTTACCCATAGGTGTCAAAATGAAGTGAAACCTTAAAATACAAAGTGTTAATGTTAGTGAACCATTGAATTCAGAAGAACATACCTTGGGAGCATACTAAGGCTAGATAAAGATGACTCCTGCCCAGTATCAAAGAAATTTGAACAAAACTAACTCTCACCATAACATTACCTCTAACTCTAGCCCTACCCATAACCCTAAACCTGACATTAACCCTAACCTGAATAGAGAACAATAGATCCTAGAATTCCCACACTAGGGGAGACTTGTGGGGCAAGCTAAGTCATGAATTCTATGCAGCATCAAACAAATCTGACCAAATAATAATGGGAGGTATTTCAGTACATGCATATTTTCCTGTTTTCTACTAAAAATCGCATATATTAAGTTGTTTTTGCATGCTTAAGCATACGCCTACCTTTACAAGGAACATACCAGAGTCCCTAGAGAGAACTGATGGAGTGTGTGAAATTTCAAGCAGCTAGCACAAACCTGTTTGATTTTCAACTCCATTAAATTTTCCACATAGGTCAAAATGAAGGGAAATCTTAAAATACAAACTGTTCCTGACAGCAAACCTGTGAACGGAGAAGGCCTAAACCTGGGAAGCAGAGTAAATCTAGCTAAAAGATAAATCCTGCCAAGTATAAAAGAATTTTGAATAAAACTAACTCTAACCCTAACACTAACTCTAACCCTAGCTCTTCCTCTAACCCTAACATTTTAAAGAAACATTTGACCATAAAATTTCCAAACTTGGGAAGCCTAGTGGGGAAAGATAAGGGATGAATGCTATGCAATATCTAAGAATTCTGACCAAAAAGTTGATGGAGTATATCAGTACATGTGTATTTCCCTGTTATCTTCTAAAGGACTCTTGGATAAAGTTGTTTTTACATGCTTCAACTTAGGCATACTGTCACAAGAACAAACCAGAGATTGCTCATAGAGAATTGATGTAGTGTGAAGTTGCAAGAAGCTAGCACCAATGCTGTTTGATTTCCAGCTTCATTTCCATTTACCGGTATAGGAAAAAGTAAACTGAAACTTTGTTCCTTACAGTAAACCATTAAACCTAGGATGCCAAATATGTGGAGTATAGTAAGGTTGGAGAAAAATGAATCCTGGCCAGTATCAAAGAAATTTGAACAAAACTAACTCTAACCCTAATACTAGCTCTAACACTAGCCCTAACACTAACCTTAACACAAACCCTAAACTGTGTGAAAAACTGTTGATCCTAAAAGTCCCACACTTAGGAGTGGGCTAAGCTATCAGATGAATCCTATGCAGTATCAAAGAAATATAATCAAATAATTGAGGTGGTGTTTCAGTTTATGCATATTTCTCTGTTTTCTGCAAAAGGGCTCTTGGATAAAGTTGTTTTTGCCATCTTCATCTTAGGGCTACTTTCACAAGGAACAAATCAAAGAGTTTCCACAGAGAACTGATTCAGTGTTTGAAGTTTCAATCAGGTAGCACCAACCCGGTTTGATTACAACCTCCATTTTCATTTACCTATATGGGTCAATATGAAGTGAAACCTTAAAATACAGAGTGTCCCTGATAGCAAACCATTGAAATGAGAATGTCTAAACCTGGTGAACATATTAAGGCTAGGTAAAAGATGACTCCTTCCAAATATCAAAGAAATTTGTACAAAACTTACTCTCACCCTAACATTACATCTAACCTAGCCCTAAAAGTAAACCTAACACTAATCCTAACCTGATTAGGGAACCATTGATCCTAGAAGAGAGAGCCTTGTGGGGCAAGCTAAATAATGAATCATACTCAGTATCAAACAAATCTGACAAAATAATTATGGGAGGAATTTCAGTGCATGCATATTCCCTGCTTTCTCCTAAAGGGCTCTTGGATAAAGTTGTTTTTGCATGCTTCAGCTTAGGTCTACACTCACAAGGAACATACCACAGTGTCCCCAAAAGGAATTGAGTGTGTGTGTGCAGTTTCAAGCAGCTAGCATAAATCCTGTTTGATTTTCAGGTCCATTTACATTTACTCACAGAAGTCAATATAAAGTAAAATGAAAATACTAACTGTTCCTGACACAAAACTGTTCAACCAAAAGGCCTAAACCTGGAAAAGAGAGTAAGGTTAGTTAAATATGAATCCTGGATTGTATCAAAGAAAATTGAATAAAGTAACTCTAACCCTAACACTACCTCTAAAGTGAGCCCTAATTCTAACCCTATAGGTTAACATAGCCCTATCCCTAACCCAAACTTTAACCCTAATTTTAACTAACCATTGCAAAAACCCTAGCTCTAACTCTATTCATTCCCATAACTCTAACCCTATCCATAATGCTAAATGTAGCCCTAACCCTAATATTTACCCTAGACCTGCTCTAACCCTAACCCTCGCCCTAGCCCTAAATCTAGCTCCAACCATAAAACTTACCCTAAACCTAACCCTAACCCTAGGTCTAATCCTAATCCTAACCCTAACCTTAACACTAGCCCTAATCCTAACCATAAACATAGCACTAACCCTAGCTGTAATCCTACATTTTACCTAAACATAAGCCTAACACAAATGCTAACAATAGGACTAAACCTAACTGTATAGCTATCCCTAAGGCTATTCAAAACCCTAAACCTAACCTGAACCCTAAACCTAACCATATCCATTACCCTAAACCAAATGCTAATTCCAGACTTAACCATAAACCGTAACCAAAACCAATCCCTAATACTGACCACCTTGCTCTAAACCTGACCATTACCCTAAAACTAACCCTTACAGTAGACCTATTCATAACCAAATCCTACAACTACCCTTAACCATAATGAAAGACCTGACATTAGCCCTAGCCTTAATTCTAGCCCTAGCCCTAACACAAACCCTCATCCGAGTGGTAAACCTAGCCTTAATACTAACCCTCACCCTAACCCTAACCCAAGACCTAATCCTAACCATAACCCTCACCCTAACCTTAACTCTAACTGTATCCATTACCCTAAACATAACCCTTATCCTAATGCTAATCCTAGGACTAACCCTAACCCTATCACTATCCCCAAAACTATCAATTACCCTAAACATAATCTGAATCCTAAACCTAACTCTATCTTTATCCTAATGCTAACCCTAACTCTAATTTGAGCCGTTACCCTAAACTCAAAACTAAACCGAGCTCTAACACTGACCCTGTCCCTAAGAATTCCCTAGCTCTAAACCTGACTATCACCCTATACCTAACCTTTAAAAGAGACATAGCCATAAAACTTTCCCTAAAACTGTCCCTAACTGTAACTCTAGACCTGACATTAGCCCTAGCCATAATTCTAGCCCTAATTCTAGCCCTAACCCTAACACAAACCCTAGCCCTAAACATAGCCTTAATTAAAACCCTAACCCAAACTCTCGGCCTAACCCTGACACTAACCCTAGCCCTAAACTTAGTCCCAATTTAGCACTATCCCTAACTCTAGTCCTAAGACTAACTCCAACTCTCACATTAGATCTTTCACTTATTCTAACCCTATCCCTTACTGTAACCCTAATCCTAGCCCTAACCCTATCCCTAACCCTTGCCCTATCCTTTGCCTTAGCACTAACCTTAGACAAAACCTAACTCTAAATCGAGCCCTAAACTGAAGACTAAGCCAAACTCTAACACTAATCCTAAAACTAACCCTAGCCCTAGCCCTATCCCTAATACAAAATCTAGCTATAGCTATTACCCTAACCCTTAACCTAAACCAAACCCTAAACATAAACCTAACCCTAACCCTAGCCCTAATATGAGTTTAAAGATGAACCCTTAAACTAACCCTGAACCTGACACTGACCCTAACACTACTAGTTCTAAACATCACCTAAACCTAACCCTAACACTAACTCTAGCCCTAAAACCCTAAAACTAGCCCTAAACATCACCCTAGTACTTACATTAGCTGTAACCCTACCCTATCCCTAACTTAACCCAAAAGCTAGCCCTAATTCTAGCTTTAACCCTAGCGCTACTTGTAACCATAAACCTAGCCCTAAACCAATCTCCAACTCTATCCATTACCATAACCATAACCATAAGCCTAATGCTAACCTTAGGCATGAACCTAAACCTACCCCTAATCTTAACCCAATCTCTTACCCTGAACTTAACCTGAACCTAAACCTAACACTATCATTACCAAAACCTAACACTAACACTAATTTGAGACTTAACTTTAAACCTTAACCTATCCCAAACCCTAATCCTGACCTTGACCCTAATAAAACCCTTAGCTCTAAACTTGAACATAACCCTACACCTAGACCTTACCATAGACGTAGCCATAATCCTAGCCCTAAAACTATATTTAACCATAATTCTGGACCTGAAATTAGCCCTAGCCCCAATCTTACTCCTAAATCTAAAACAAACCCTAGTCCTCATCCTAGCCTTAAACCTAGCTTTAATCATATCCCTAACCCTAACCCTACCCCTATCCCTAATTCTAACCATCACCCTACCTCTATACCTAGCTATAATGCCATCTCTTACCTTAAACTTAACCCTAACCCTAACCTTAACTCTAGGCTTAAGCCAAACAATAAACCTAACCCTAATCCTAGCACTAATTTAGCCCTATCTCTAACCCTAACACTAACCCTAGCCCTGAGACTCACTCTATCTCTCACCCTATACTATCCCTAGTTCTAACCCTATCCCTTACTGTAACCCTATCCCTAGCCCTAAGCCTTGCCCTCTCCTTAGTCCCAACCCTAACCCTATATCTAAACCTAACTCCAAATCTAACCCTAACCCTAAGCCTAAGCTTAACACTTACACTATCCCTAAACCTAACCCTAGGACTAATCCAAAACCAAGCAATAACTCTAACTCTAAACATTAACTTAAACCAAACCCTAACACTAAAACTATACCTATCCCTAGCCCTAATTCGAGTTCTAACACTAACTTTAAAACTATCACTGAGCCTGACTCAACCTAGCTCTAAACATTGCCCTCACCTTAAACTGAATGCTGAGTATAACCCTAACAATAATTTGAGTCCTATTCCTAACCCTAAAGTGAACCCTGACCTGACTCTTATCCTACACAAACCCTAGCTATAAATATCACCCTAAACTTAAACTTAACCCTAACACTAAACCTAACAATAACACTAAAACTAACCTAATTTTAACCCTAGTTCTTACATTAGCCATGGCCCTAATCCTATCCCTAACCCTAACACAAAAACTAGCCCTAATCCGAGCTCTAAACCTAGATTTAATCCTAACTCAAACCCTAACCATAGCCCTAAACCTAGCTCTAAAACAATCCCTTATCCTAAGCAAAACCATAAACCTAAGGGTAAACCTAGACCTATCCATAATCCTTAGGCTAACCAAAACCCTAAATCTATTAATACCCCTAACCCTAGCTCTCATTCTAGCTCTAACCGTATCCCAAATTCTAACCCTTACCCTGACCCTTATACTGAACCTACCACCAATCCTAGGTCTAACTGTAACCCTAAGTATAACCCCAAACCTATGGTAATCCTACTCCTAGACCTATCCTTGAAGCTAACTCCCAGGCTGGCCCTAACCATAGCTCAGAACCTAACCCTTATACTAAACATAAACCTAAACCTAACCCTAGTTCTAACCCTCATCCTTACCCTAACTCAAGACCTAATCCTAACATAACCCTAGCCCTAACCTTAACTCTAACTGTATCCATTACCCTAAACATTACCCTTACCCTAATGCTAACCCTAGGCCTAACACTAACCCTATCACTATCCCCCAAACTGTAAATTATTCTTAACTTAACCTGAACCCTAAACCTAACATTATCATTATCCTAATGCTAACACTATTGTTAATTCAAGCCCTAACCCTAAACTCAAACCTAACCCAAAGCCCAACACTGACCCTGACATTAATAATTCCCCTAGCTCTACACCTGACTATTACCCTATACCTAAACCTTACACTAGACTTAGACTTTAACCTACCCCTAAAACTATCCCTAACCATAACCTAACACCTGACTTTAGCCCTAGCCATAATCCTAGGCATAAGCCTAGCACAAACCCTAGTCCTTATTCTAGCCCTAAACATAGCCTTAATTATAACCCTCACCCTAGCCCTAGGCCTAACACTAATACTAACGCTAGCCTTAATCTTAGCTCTAATTTAGGCCTCCCTAACCCTAACCCTATCCCTAGCCCAAAGACGAAATCTAACTCTAACCCTAGCCCTAAATCTAGTTCTAACCCTATACTTTACTGGAAGCCTAATCCTAGCCCGAACCGTAGGTACAACCATAGCCCTATTCCTTTCCCTTGCCATAACCATAGATCTAACCCTAACTCTAAATATAACCCAAAAATTAAGCCTAAACCTAAACCTAACCCTAGCCCCCTAACCCTAAGGCTAATCCTAAAACTAGCCCTAACGCTTTCCCTAGCTCTAAAACAAAACTGAGCCATAGACTTAACCCTAATTCTTAACATAAACCAAGCCCTAATCCTACAACTAGTCCTAACCCTAGCAATAATTCGAGTCTTAAGCCGAACCCTAAAACTGAAGCCAGATTTAAAGTTAGGTAGTCAGTGTAGTTAGATAAATCGGGTCTAATACCGAGTGAAATCTAAAATGGAGGCCATGCTGAGAATGATTCCAGGAAATGCAGGACAACTCATGGAATGTTAATGAAGTCCTGAAAAGGCCCTAGGCCAAAGTCCATCCCAAAGAAGTGTTAATTAAGTCCTTCCTGCTCAGACTACTTCTTTGGCCCACCTGTGTCCCACCCCTCGGGCCTTCCCACCTACATTCCATCACTGAAAGAAACTATAAAATGGAGAGGCAACCGCACTTCCACAGATTCCACCTCTTGGGTCCCCTTCTTCCTCCAGGAGAAGTCTTTTCTGCTGTCCTTTAATAAACTTCTAATTTCTACTCTGACCTTGCCTCAGCGTGCTTCTTTGGTATTATTCTTCAACATTGGGGAAGCAAGAACTCGTCACCCATCAACAGCGGTAACAAAGCTAACCCTCACCCTGACTCTGACCTTAACACTAACCCTAGGTCTAAACAACACCCTAACCCTAACCCTAAACCTAAACCTAACACTAGAACTAGTCCTAACCCCTAACACTAAAATTACCCTTAATCATAATCCTAGTACTTACATTAGCCTTTACCCTAACCCTAGCCCTACCTTAACCCAAATCCTAGCCCTATTCTGATCCCTAACCCTAGCTTTAACCCTTAATCTAACTCTAACCCTATCACAAATTGTAACCATAACCCTAGCTGTAACCCTAGCTCTAACTGTATCCATTACCCTAACCATAGCCCTAATCCTAATGCTAACCATAGGCCTAAACCTAACCCTATCCCTAATATTTACCCTATCCATTACCCTAAATCTAACCTGAAACCTAACCTAAACCTAACCCTATAATTATGCTAATCCTAATCTTAATGTTAATTCGAGTCCTAACTTTAAACCTTAACCTATCCAAAACACTAATCATGACAATGACCCTAATAATACCCTTATCTCTACACCTGACCCTAACATTAAACCTAATGCTTCCACAAGGCATAGCCATAAACCTAAACTTAAACTATCTTTATCCATAAATCTAGACCTGAAATTAGCCCTAACCATAATCCTAGCCCTAAACCTAGCCTTAATCCAAACCCGAACCATAACCCAAGCCCTAACCCTAATTCTAATCCTCACCCTAGCAATAAACCTACCTATAACACCATCCCATAACATAAACCTAACCATAAACCTAAACCTAAACCTAAACCCCGCCCTAACCCTAGGCATAATACTAATACTAAACCTAGCGCTAATCCTAGCCCTAATTTAATCATATCCTAATACTAACCCTAGCTATAACTCTTGCCCTAGCCCTAGTTCTATCCTTAGCCCGAGTCATAACTCTACATCTAAACCTAACTCTAAATTAAAACCTAACTCTAAATTTAACTGTAATCATAAGCCAAACCTAACCCTAACACTACCCCTAACCATAATGCTAATCCAAAAACTTGCCCTAGCCCTGGCCCTAGCCATAAAACGAAACCAAGCCATATCCCTATCCATAACCCTTAACCTAAACTAAACCTAAATCTTACACCTAGCCCTAACCCTTACTCTAGAAATTACTCTGACCCTGACAATGACCCGATCACTAATTCTAGCTCTAATCATCACCCTAAATTAATTAAAAATAACACTAGACCTAGCCTTAACCGTAACACTAAAACTAGCCTTAATCATAACCCTAGTTCATACATTAGTCATTATCCTAACGCTAGCATTAACCCTAACAGAAATCCTAACCTGCATCCGAGACATAAACCTAGCTTTAACCCTAATCTTAACACTAACACTAGCCCTAAACCTAACCCTAACCCTAGCCCTAACCCTAGCTTTAACCCTATCCTTTACCCTAAGCCAAACCCTAAACCAAATGCTAACCCTAGTCCTAACCCTAATCCTTAGCCTAACTTCAACTGTAACCATATTACTAGTCTTAACCCTAGCCCTCATTCTACCTCTAAACCTAACTGTGACACTCATCTGACCCTAAAAGTAACCCTAGGTCTAAACCTGACCCTAAACCTAAACCAAAACCTAACACTAGACCTACCGGTATCCCTATACTTATACCTAAGCCTAACACTAAACCTAGAACCAAAGCTAATCCTAAATATAGCTATAACTCTAGCCCTAAACCTAAACAAAATCCTAGCACTAGACCTAACAATAGCCCTTAATCTAAACCAAACACTTACCCTATCCTTAGACCTAACCCTAGTCCTAATTCTGGCTCTAATTCTAAACCTATCCCTATCCCGAACACTGACCCTGATCCTAACACTTAAACTAGCTTTAAACCTGACACTAACCCAAAACATAGACCTAACACTAGATCTAGCTATAATCCTAAACCTAAAACTAGCCCTAAACATAACCCTAGCTTATACATTACCCATAGTACTAACCCTAACCCTAAACCTAACACAAAACCTAGAGCTAATCCTAGGCCTAAACTTAGCTCTAAGCATGAACCTAAGCCTAGCCCTAACCCAAACCCTAACTCTAACCTTAACCCTCTCCTTAGACCTAACCCTAGCTCAAAGCCTAACCCTTACACTAAACATAGCCCTAGCCCTATCCTAAATCTTAATCCTAACCCTAGTCGTAATCCTAACCTTAATCCCAGCCAAACTTTAGCTATAACCATATTCATTACCCTAACCCTAGCCCTAACTCTAATTAAAAACCAGTCCCTAACACTAAACCTAACTATAACCATAATCTTGAACTTAGAAATAAACCTAAACCTAACCCTCACACTAGCCCTAACCCTAGCTCAAACACTAACCCTTATCCTATCCTAACCATAACCTTAACCCTAAACTAACACTTACCCTAACCCTAACACTTACCCTAAACAAAACCCTAGCCCTATACCTAAACCTAATCTAATCCTAGACTTAATCCAAACCACAACCTAGCCCTAACCCTAGCTCAAAAACTATCCCTTGCACTAAACATAACCCTAACCCTAATGCTAACCCTAACCCGATAGATAAACATAACCCACCCATTACCCAAAAACTTAACTAAAACCTAATGTAAACCCTTCTATTACATTAACTGTAAACCTAACCCTAATGCTAATTCGAGCCCTAACCCCTTAACCTTAACATAAACCAAATGCTAACCCTGACCCTGACTGTGACACTAATAATAAACATAGCTCTAAAGCTGACCTTTAACCTAAAGCTAACCCTTGCACTAGACCTAGCCATAAATTAACCCTAAAATTATGCTTAACCATAACCCTAGACCTGATATTAACCCTAGCCCAAGTCCTAGCCCTAAACCTATCAGAAAACCTACTCCTCATCCTAGCCCTTATCCTAGCCTTAATCCTAAAGTGAATCATAACCCTAGGCCTAATCCTAATTCTAACCCTCACCCTAGCCCTAAACCTAGCTATAACCCCACCCATTCCCCTAAACTTAATCCTAACGCCAGTGCTAACCCTAACTCTAGCCAAACAACTAAGCTTAACCTTAACACTAACCCTAGTCAAAATCCTAGCCCTACTTTAGCCCTAACCCTAATACTCACCCTAAGCCTACTCATAAGATTAACTCTAATTCTCACCCTAGATATATCCCTAGTTCTAACCATATTACTTACCATAACCCTAACCCTAGCATGAGCCCTAACTATAGATCAAACCGAACTCTAAATCTAACACTAACCCTAAACATAAAGTTCACTCTAACACTAGCCCTAACCCTGATGCTAATCCAAAATCTAGACTTAACCCTAGCCCTAGCCCTAGCCCTAAAACAAAACTTTGAGCCATAGCCCTAACTGTAACCCTTCACCTAAACCAAAACCTAACCCTACACCTAGCACTAACTTTAGCCCTAATTTGAGTCCTAAAACTAACACTAAAACTAACCCTGAACCTGACACTGACCCTAAATATAACCCTTGCTCTAAACATCACCCTAACTATAACCCTAAAACTGGCATCATTGTAACACTAGTTCATACATAAGCCATAGCCCTAACCCTAGCCTTAACAAAACCCTAAACCTAGCCCTTATTTGAGACTTAATCCTAGTTTTAAACCTAAACCTTATGCAAAACCTGCCCTAAACCTTACCCTAACCCTAGCCAGAATCCTAACCATAACCCTAGAGTTATCACTAGCTCTAACCGTGTACATTACCCTAACCATAACCATAACCATAACCCTAATGGTAACCATAGGCCTAACCCTAACCTTATCACTAACTGTAACCTTATTCATTAACCAAAACTTAACCTGGACCCTAAACCTAACCCTATCATTACCCTAACCCTAGTCCTAATGCTAATTTGAGCCCTAAACCTAAAATTAACCTAAGCCAAACCCTAACTCTGTCCCTTCCCGTAATAATATACCTAGCTCTAACCCTGACCCTACCCCTAAACCTAACCCTTATACTAGACCTAGTCATAAACCTAGCCCTAAACTTAGCTCTAACCCTATCAATTACCCTAAACATAGCCCTAATTCTAATGATAACCCTAGGCCTAAATATAACCCTATGCTTAACCATAACATAATCCATTAGGCTAAACCTAACCCGAACACTAAACCTAACCATATCATTACCCTAACCCAAACCCTAGTGCTAATTTGAGCCCTAACCCTAATCCCTAACCTAAATAAAACCCTAAACATGACCCTAACCCTAATAATACCCCTAGAACTAAATTTGATCCTTACCCTTAATCTAACCCTTACACTAAACATAACCATAAGCCTAACCCTAAAACTATCCCTAACCATAACCCTAGAACTGACATTGGCCCTAACACTAATCCTAGACCTAACCAAAACACAAATTCTAGCTCTCATCCTAGCCATTAACCTAGTATTAATCATAACTCTAACTATACCCTAGCCCTAACTCCAGTTCTAACCTTCATCCTAGCCCTAAACCTAGCTCTAACCCCATTATTGACACTAAACCTAACCCTAAGCCCAAAACTAAACCTAGGCCTAAACATAAACATAAACCTAGCCCTATTCCTAGCCCCAATTAAGCCTTATAACTAATCAAACCCTCAGCCTAGCTGTAAGACTAACTCTCACTCTCGCCCTAGTCCTATCCCTAGTGCTAACACTATTTTTATCATAACCCAGTCCTAGCGATAAACCTAGAACTAATGCTAGCCATATCCTTAGTCCTAGACCAAAGCCTAGATATAATCCTAACTCTAAATCTAACTCTAAACCTAAGACTAAACCTAAACCTAACATTAGTCCTAAACCTAATGCTAATCTTAAAACTAGCCCTAACCATAGCCCTAGTCCTACAAAAAAACTGAGCCATGGCCCTAATTTTAAAACTTAACCTAAAGAAAACCTAACCCTACACCTAGCCCTAACCCTAGCCCTAATTTGAGTCCAAACCCTAACCCTAAATCTACCCTTGACCTTAATTTTGACCCTAATACTATTCCTAACTCTAAACATCACCCTAACATTAAACCTAACCCTAACAGTAGACCTAGTCCTAACCCTAATCTCATAACTAGCCAAAATCATAAGTCTACTGCAAACATTGGCCATAACTCTAAACCTAGCCCTAACTCTAACCAAAACCTAGCCCTAATCCGAAACTAACCCTAGCTTTAACCCTAAACTTAGTCCTAACACTAGCCCTAACCCTACCCTAAATGTAGCCCTAACCCTAGGTCTAACCCTATTACTTACCCTAGCCAACCCTAACCGTAATGCTAACACTAGTCCTAACCCTAATCCTATTATTAGTACTAACCCTAGCCCTCATTCTAGCTCTAACCATAAATCAAACCTGACACTTATTCCGACCGTAATAGTAACCGTAGGTCTAAACTGGAACCTAACCCTATACTGAACCCTAACACTAGCACTAGAAGTAAATCTATTCCTTAACCTAACCCTAACACTAGCTTTAGACCTAAACTTAATCCCAAATCTAGCCATATCTCTAGCCCTAGACCTAAACAAAAACCTAGCCCTAGCCCTAGCCCTAATAATAAACCTTAACCTAACCCAAACACTAACCCTACCCCTAGACCAAACCTTAGTGATAATTCTGGATTTAACCATAAAGCTAACTCTAACCTGAACACTTGCCCTGACCCTTACACTAATTCTGGCTCTAAACATAATGCTAACACTAACCCTAACCCTAACACTTGACCTAACCCTAACACTAACCCCAAAACTGGCTCTAATCATAACCCTAGTTCGCACATTAGCTGTAGCCCTAACACTAACCCTAACCTAACCCAAAACCTGGCCCTAATCCGAGTGCTAACCGTAGCTTTAACCCTAGGAATAAGCCAGTCCCTAACCCTTCCCTAACCCTAGCTCTTATCCTATTTGTTACCTTAAGGCAAACCCTAAACCTAATGCTAACACTAGTCCTAACCCTTATTCATAGCCTAACCCAAACTCTAACCCTATTACTAGTCCTAACCCTAGCCCTCATTCTAGATCTAACCATAACCCAAACCCTAAACCTAACCCTGAAACTTATACTGACCCAAACACTAACTGTAGGTCTAAACCTGACCCTAACCTGAATCCAAACCCTAATATTAGCATTACAGGTAATCCTATACCTAAACCTAAATGTAACACTAGTCTTAGACCTAAACCTAATCCTAAATCTAGCCATGACTCTAGCCCTAGACCTGAACAACAACCTTGCCCTATCCCTAACAATCACCCTCAACATAACCCAAACACTAACCCTATTTCTAAACCCTAGTCATAATTTTGCACTAACCTCAACACTCACTCTAACCTGAACACTGACCCTGACCCTAACATAAACCTAGCTCCAAAGCTCACCCTAACTCAAAACCTAATCCTAACACTACATCTAGCGATAAGCCTAACAATGAAAATAGCCCTAATCATAACCATAGCTATTAACTACCCATGACCTGAACCCAAGGCCTAAACTAACACAAAACCTAGCCCTAATTCTAGGCCTACACCTAGCCTTTAATGTAAAGCTAAATTAACCCTTGCCCTAATCCTAACGCTAACCCTCCCCTTAGACCTAACCTAACTCAAAGTCTAACCTTTACCCTAAACATAACCCTAGCACTGTGTCAAACCCTAACCTAATGCTAGCCCTAATCCTAAACTTAATCATTGCCCTAACCATAGCTCTAATTCTATACACTACCCTAATCCTAGCCCCAATCCTAACCATAACCCTAGACCTAAACCTAGCTCTAATCCTATCCATTACCCCAACCATAATCCTAACCCTAATGCTAACCCTAGGCTTAACTCTAACCCTATCACAACCCCTAAACCTATCAATTACCCTAAAACTAACCTGTACCCTAATCCTAAGCCTATTCATTACCCTTATCCTAACTCTAACACTAACACTTATTAAAGCCCTAAACCTAAACCTTAACCTAAACTAAACAGTAAGCCATATCCTGACCTTAATAATACATCTACCTCTAAACTTGACCCTAACCCTAAATCTAACCCTTACACTAGACCTAATCATGAACATAACCCTAAATCTATCCCTAACCACAACCCTAGACTTAACCCTAGACACTTACCCTAACACAAACCCTAGTTCTAAACCTTATCCTAACCGAAAAACTAACCCTAACACTAGAAAAACCCTAAGTCTACCCATAACCATAACCCTACTTCTTACAGTACCCATACACCTGACACTAGCCCTAAACCTCACAACAACCTAGCCCTAATCCTAGCCCTAAACCTAGACTTAAGCATAAGCCTAACCCTATCCCTAGCACTAAACTTAACCCTAATACTGGCCCTGGCCCTAACTCTATTCAAACTGTAATCCTTACCCTAAACATAACAATAGCCCTAACCCTCAACCTAACCCTAAACCTAGCCCTAATCCTAACTGTAACCATAGCACAAATCATAGCAAAAACTTTATTATCTTAAACATAACCCTAATCCTAATGCTAACCAAAACCATAACCCTAACCGTACCCCTGATTCTAACCCTAACCCTCACCCTAGCTCTAACCCTAGCTCAAACCCTAACACTTCTGATAAAACTAACATTAACACTATCCCTAGGCCTATCTCTAATACTAGCCAAAATCCTAATGTTAACAGAAGCCCTAACACTAGCACTAACCCTATCCATTATCCTAAACATAAACCTAACCCAAATGCTAACCCTAGGCCTAACCCTAATCCTATCGCTAACACTAACCCTATCTATTACTCTAAACGTAATCTGAACCCTAAACCTAACACTATTCATTACTTTAACCCTAACCCTAATGCCAATTTTAGCCCTAACCCTAAACCTTATCCTAAACCAAACCCTAAACCAGACTCTGTCCATAATAATACACCTAGATCTAAACCTGACATTTACCCTAAACCTTTCCACTAGACCTAACCATAAACCTAAAGTTTACACTATTCCTAGCCATAACTCTTTAGAACTGACCTTAGCCCTAGCCCTTATCCTAGCTCTAACCCTAACACAAAACATAACCCTCATCCTAACCCTAAACCTAGCCTTAATCCTAACCCGAACACTCACCCCATTCCAATACCTAATTTTAACCCTCACCCTAGCCCTGAACCTAGCCATAACCTCATCCCTTCCCCTAAAACTAACACTAACCCTAATTCTAGCCCTAACCATGGGCCTAACCATAACACTAAACCTAGCACTAATCTAGCCCTAATTTAGCCCTAACCCTAAGCAAACCCCTAATTCTAGCCTAAGAATAACTCTCTCACCCTAGCCCTATTTCTATTTCTAAACCTGTCCATTGCCGTAACCCTAACACTAGCCCTAACCTTAGCCCTCACCCTATATCTAACCATAACTCTAAATCTAACCCTAACTTTCAGCCTAAACCTCACCCTACCACTAGCTGAACACTATTGCTAATCATAAAACTAAACCTAACAGTAGCCTTAGCCCTAAAAAACAAACAAAACAAAACAAAACAAAACAAACAAACAAAAAAAGATCCATTACCCTAAACCTAAATCTAACCTAAACCAAACCAAACCCTACAACTAGCCATAACCCTAGCTCAAATTAAAGTCCTAGGACTAAAATTAACCCTTATCCTGACTCATACCCAATCACTAAACCTAGCTCTATATATCACCCTAATCATAAAGCAAATGCTAACACCATTCCTAGCCCAAACCCTAACCCTAAAACTAACCCTAATAATAACCCTAGTTCTTACATTAGCCATAGACCTAACAGTAGCCCTAACCCCAAAACAAAAATAGCCCTAATCTGAGCCCTAAAACTAGATTTAACCCAAACCCTAACCCTAGACCTAGCCCTAAACCTAACCCTAATGCTAGCTCTAAGCCTAGGTCTAACCCTATCCTTTATCTTAAGCCAAACCCAATCCATAATGCTAACCCTAGTCCTTGTTGTAATCCTTAGCCTAAATCAAACAATAACCATATTAGTAGTCAAACCCTAGCCCTCATTCTATCTCTAAACCTAACACTAGACCTAACCCTAAACCTCACACTCACCATAGACCTAACTCTACCTCCAACCCTAACCCTTACTACAAAACTAAACATAACCATAGCCCTAACCTTGAGGTTTAAAAGTTTAAACCTCAATCTAACACTAACCATAACCCTATGCCTACATCTAACCATATCCATTACTCTAACCCTACCGCTACCCCTAATAATGATGCTAGCCCTAATCCAACCCTAACCCTAACTATACTCTAATCTTATCGCTAGACCTAACCCTAAACCTAACCCTCACCCTAGCCCTATCCCTAGATCAAAACCGCACCCTTATGCTAAACATAACCATAACACTAACCCTAGTTCTAACCCTAACCCCAACCCTAAATCAAGACCTATTCCTGACCATAACCCTAGCCCTAAACTTAGATCTAACCCTATCCATTATCCTAACAATTACCCTTACCCTAATGCTAACCCTAGGCCTAACACTAACCCTATCACTAAACCTAACATTATCAATTACCAAAAACGTAACCTGAACCCTAAACAAAAACCTATTATTACCCTAACCCTGACCCTAATGCTTATTTGAGCCCTAATGCTTATTTGAGCCCTAACCCTAAACACTAACCTCAACCAAACTCTAACCTGACCCTGACCCTAATAATTCCCATAGCAATACATCTGACACTTAAACCTAAACCTAACCCTTACACTAGACCTAGCCATAAACCTAAACCTAAAACTATCCTCTCCTCAACTGTAACCACACAACTGACATTAGCCCTAGCCCTAATCCTAGCCCTAACACTAACAAAAACCCAGCCCTTATCCTAGCCCTAAACCTAGATTAATCCTAACCCTAAACCTAATCCTATCTCTAACCCCAATACTAACCCTAGCCCTAATATTAGCCCTAATTTCATCCTATCCATAAACCTAACCATAACCCTAGACCTAAGAATAAATCTAACTCTCACACTAGCCCTATCACTATTTCTAAACCTATCCCTTACCTTAAACATATCCCTAGCCCTAAACTTAGTCCTAACCCTTGCCCTATCCATAGCCCAAGCATTAACCTTAGATTATAATCTATCTCTAAATTTAACCCGAAGCCTAAGCCTAACCCTAACACTAGCCCTAATCCTAACACTAATCCTAAAACTAGCCCTGATCCTAACACTTATCCTAAAACTAGCCCTAATCCTAATCCTAAAACTAGCCCTAATCCTAGACTTAGCCCTAAAAGAAACCGAGACATAAGCTCTATCCCTAACCCTTAAACTAAACTAAACTAAACAGAACCCTAACCATACACCTATCCCTAACCCTAGCCATAATTTGAGATTTAAGCCGAACCCTAAAACTAACCCTGACACTGACTGTGACAAACACTAATCCTAGCTCTAAACATCACCCTAATCCTAACACTAACCCTAACATTAAACCTAGCCCTAATCTTAACCCTAAAATTTGCCCTAATCTTAAACCTTGTACTTACATTAGCTGTAATCTAGCACTAACTTAACGCAAATCATAGCCCTAATCCGATCCGTAACCAGAGCTTTAACCCTAACCCTAACCATAACACTAGCCCTAGCCCTAGCCCTAATCATTACCATAACCCTAGCCCTAACCCTATACATTACCATAAAAATAACCCTAACCCTAATGCTAACCCTAGGCCTAAACCTAACCCTATCTCTAATCCTATCCCTATCCATTTCCCTAAACCTAACATGAACCATAATGCTAAGCCTATCATTACTGAAACCCTTACCCTAATGCTAATTCAATCCCTAACTTTAAGCCTTAACCTATTCCAAACCCTAACCTAGACCTTCACCTTAATAATATCCCTATCTCTAAACATGACCCTAACCCTAAACCTAAACCTTACACTAGGATTACTCATAATCCTAACCCTAAAACTATCTTTAAACATAATTCTAGACTTGAAATTAGCCATACTCCTAATCCTAGCCCTAACCCTAAAACAAACCCTAGCCCTCATCCTAGCCCTAAACCTAGCCTTAATCATAACCCTAATCCTAACCCTTATTCTAAACATCACCCTACCTCTAAAACTAGGTATAACACCATCCCTTATCCTAAAATAAATCCTAAATCTAACTCTAATTCTATGCTTAACCTGAACAATAACCATAGACCTAATCCTAGCCCTAATTTACCCCTATCTCTAACCCTAACCTTAACCTTAGCCCTAAGACTAATAATAATTCTCACACTAGCCCTATAACTAGTTCTAATCCTAGCCTTTACCATAACCCTAACCCTAGCCCTAACCCTTGCCCAATCCTTAGTCCTAGCCCTAAGCCTAAACCTAAGCCTCACACTAACACTAAACCTAATCCTAATGCTAATCATAAAACTAGCCCTAACCCTACCACTAGCAATAAAAGAAAACTGAGCATTAGCCCTAACCTTAAACCTAACTTAAACCAAACCCTAAACACTACAGAGAGACCTAACCATAGTCTTAATTCGAGTTCTCATCCTAATCATAAAAGTATACCTGACACTGACTAATATGCTAAACTCACCCTAGCTTGAAACACCATCCTAAACATAAACCAAAACATAACAGTAACTCTACCCTTAGTTGAGTCTTAACCCTAATCCTGACCCTGACTCATATCATAAAACTAACCCTAGCTCTAAATATCATGCTAACCTTAAAATTAACCCTAATACTAAAACGATCCTTAACCCTAACCCTAACCCTAAAACTAACCCTAAGTGTAACCCTAGTTCTTATATTAGCGATTGCCCTATCCCTAGTCCTAGCCCTAACACAAAACTAGCCCTAATCTGAACACTAAACCTAACTTTAACCCTAACCGTACCATAGCTCTTGCCCTAACCTTAGCCCTAACTCTCGCCCTTGCCCTAAGTGAAACTCTAACCCTAATGGGAAACCTAGACATATCCCTAATCCTTAGGCTAACCAAAATCCTAACCCTATTAATAGTCATGACCCTAGACCTCATTTTAGCTGTAATCTTATCTCAAACCCTTATGCTAACCCTGACACTTATTTTGACCCTAATACAAACCCTAGGTCTAAAACTGACCCTCAAACCAGAGCAAACTCTAACACTTGCCATTCCGCTAACTTATACCTAAATCTAACCCTAACACTAGCCCTACGACTAACTCTAAATCTCACACTATCCCTATCCCTAGGTCTAAGCCTGTCCATTACAATAACCCTAATCCTAGCCCTAACCCATGTCCTATCCTTAGTCCTAGCCCTAAACCTAGATCTAACCCTAACTCGAAATCTAACCCTAACCCTAAGCCTAAGCCTAACGCTAAAACTAGCCCTAAACCTAACCCTATCAGTAAAATAAACTGAGTAATAGCCCTAACCATAAACCTTAACTTAAACCAAACCCTAACACTACTCCTAGATCTAACCATAGCCTTAATTCGAGTCCTAACCCTAACCTTAAATCTAACCCTGACCCTGACTCATATCCTAATACTAAGCCTAGCTCTAAATATCATCCTAACCTTAAACCTAACCTTAACACTTGACCTACCCCTACCCCTAACCCTAAAACTAACTGTAATTTTAACTCTAGTTCTTACATTAGCCATTGTCCTAACATTAGCCCTAACCTTAACACAAAAAGTAGCCCTAATCCAAGCCTTAATCCTAGATTTAACCCTAACCCTAACTCTAGCCCTAACCCTAGCTCTAAAGATATTTCTTACCCTATGAATAACCCTAACTCTAATGGTAGCCCTAGACCTATTCCTAATCCTTAGGCGAACCAAAATGCTAACCTTATTAATAGTCCTGAATCTAGCCCTCATTCTAGCTCTAATCCTATCCCAAACCCGAACACTAACCCTGACCCTTATCGTGACCCTAATACAAACCCTAGCTAAACTTGACCCCAACACTAGACTAAAACCTAACACTAGCCCTGGACCTAAACCTAATCCTAAATCTAGCCTTAACTCTAGCCCTAGACCTAAACAAAAACTTAGTCCTAGGCCTAACAATAACCCTATCCTAATACAAACACTAACCCTACCCCTAGACCTAAACCTAGTCCTAATTCTGGCTGTAACCCTAATGTGAACTCTAACCCAAACACTGACTCTGCCTTTAACAGTAAACCTATTTCTAAACGCAACACTAACTGAAAATCAAAACTTAATACTAGACCTTGGCATAACCCCAACCTTAAAACTAGCCCTAATCATAATCCTAGTTCTTACATTACCCACAGCTTTAACCTTAGGCCTAAACAAAACACAAAACCTATAGCTAATCCTAGGCCTTAACCTAGCCCTAAGCATAACCCTAACCCTAACCCTAGCCCTAATCCAAACCTAACCCTAGCATTAGTCCTAACCCTAGCTCAAAACCAAACCCTTACTATAAACATAAACTTAGGACTATCCCTGAATCTAACCCTAAACCTAGTCCTAATCCTAAACTTAACCCTATCCCTAAACCTAGCTCTAACCCGAATTGTAACCTTAGCCTTAACCCTGACCATAATCCTAACCTAAACAGAAAACTGACTCTAGACCTAACCCTAAACTAATACTCGCTATAGCCCTAAACATAGATCAAACCCTAACCCTTACCATAAACCTAAACATAACAATAGACCTAACCTTAAAACTAAATCTAACCCTGCCCCTAACCCTAAACCTACATCTATCCATATTGATTACCCTAACCCTAACCCTGAACTTAATTATAACAATTTCCCTAACCCTTACCCTAGCCCTAAAACTACCCTAATCATATCCGTAAATATAACCCTGAACCTAACCCTTGGTCTAAACCTAATCATAGCTCAGAACCTAACTCTTACACTAAACATACTACTAACCCTAATCCTAGTTCTAACCCATACCATAACACTAACTCAAAACCTAATTCTAAATATAAGTCTAGCTATAACCTTAGCTCTAACTGTATCCATTACCCTAATCATAACCCATAACCTAATGGTGACTCTAGGCCTAACTCTATCTCAAGACCTAATCCTAACCATAACCCTAGCCCAAATCTTAATTCTAACTCTTTCCATTACCCTAAACATAACCCTTTCCCTAATGCTAACCCTAGGCCTAACCCTAAACCTATCACTAACCCCAACCCTATCAATTACCCTAATCCTAACCTGAACCCTAAATCTAACCCTATCATTACCTTAACCATAAACCTAATGCTAATTTAAGCCCTAACCTTAAACTCAAACCTAAAAAAAAACCCTAACCATGACACTGACCCTAATAATTCCCCTAGCTCTAACTTAACCCTTACCCTAAAACCTAATTCTTACATTAGACCTAGCCAAAACCTAACCCTAAAACTATCCATAACCGTAACCCTAGACCTGACATTAGCCCTAGATATAATCCTAGCCCTAACCTGAACACACACCCTAGCCCATATTAGCCCTTAACATAGCCATAATCATAACCCTAACCTTAAACCTAGGCCTAACTTAAAACCAACCCTATCCCTAATCTTAGGCCTACCTTAGCCTTATCCCTAACTCTAACCCTAATACTAACCCTAGCCCTAAAACTAAGTCTAACTCTCTCCCTAGCACTAAAACTAGTTCTAACCTTATCCCTTACTGGAACTCTAAATGTAGCCCTAAACCTAGGTCTAACCCTTGCCATTTCCTTAGCCCTAGCCCTAACCCTAGATCTAACCCTAACTCTTACTCTAACCCTACTGCAAAGTCTAAGCATAAACCTAACACTAACCCTAACCTTAACCCTAACCCTAACACTATTCCTAAAACTAGCACAAACTCTAGACCTAGCCCTAATACAAAACTGAGCCATAGCCCTAACCCTAACCCTTAACCTAAACCAAACCCTAACCCTACACCTAGCCCTAATTGGAGTTTTTAACAGAACTCTAAAGCTAACCCTAACATTGATTCTGATGGTAACACTAATCCTAGCTTTAAACATCACCCTAAACATAGAACTAGACCTAGCGCTAACCCTAACCCTAAAACTAGCCCCAATTGTAACCCTAGTACTTACATTAGAAATAACCCTAACCCTAGCCCAAACTTAACCAAAAACCTTGCCTAATCTGAGCCCTAAACCGAGCTTTAACCCTAACCCTAACTGTAACCCTAAAGCTAGCACTAATAATAACCATAACCATAGATCTAACCCTTGCTCTAACCCTATCCATTACCCTAACCAGAATCCTAACCCTAATGCTAACCCTAAGCCTAAACCTTATCATATCCCTAATCCTAACCCTATGCATTACCCTAAACCTATCTTGAAACCTACACCTAACTATATCATTACCCTAATCCTAACCCTATTCTAATTCACGCCCTAAATTTAAACCTTAACCTATCCCAAACACTAATCACAACCCTGACCCAAACAATACCCTTAGCTCTAAACCTGAACATAACCCTAAACCTAAACCTTAAACTACATCTAACCTAACACTAAAAATGTCTTTAATTGTAAAACTGGACCTGAAATTAGCCCTAGCCACAATCCTGGCCCTAAACCTAGCCTTAATACTAACCCAAACCATATCCCGAGGTTTAACCCTAATTCTAACCCTCGCCTTAGCCCTAAACCTACCTATAACCCCATCACTTACCCTAAACTTAAGCATAACCCTAAACCTAACTATAATCTTAAACCTCCATAACCCTTGCCTTAACCTAGGCCTAACACTAACACTAAGCCTACCACTAGCCCTTATTTAGTCCTATTCTAACCCTAAACCTAGCCTTAAGACTAACTCTAACTCTTGCCCTATCCCTATCCCTAGTTCTAACCTTAGCCCTAGCCCATCATTGGATATAAAACTAACTCTAAATTTAAACCTAACTCTAAATTTAATTGTAACCATAATCCTAATTAAAACTCTAACACTATCCCTAATAATAATGCTAATGCTAAAACTTTCCTTACCCCTAGCCCTAGCCATAAAACAAAACCAAGCCATATCCCTAACCCTAACCCTTAACCTAAACTAAACCATAAACCTACACCTAGCCCTAACCCTAACTCTAAAAATAACCCTGACCATGACACTGATTCTAACACTAATCCTAGCTCTAAACATCACCCTAACCTTAAATTAACCCTAAAACTAGACCTAGTCTTAACCCTAACCCTAAATCTAGCCCTAATCGTAACCCTAGTTCGTACATTACTCATTGTCATAACCCTAGCCCTAACCCTAAGACAAATCCTACCGCTAATTCTAGTTTTAATCCAAGCTTAAACCTAATCTTAACCCTAAGAGTAGCCCTTACCCTAAATCTAACCCTAGGCCTAACCCTAGCTTTAACCCTATCCGTTACCCTAATCCAAACCCTAAACCAAATGGTAACCCTAGTCCTAACCCTAATCCTTAGCCTAACTTAAACACTAACAGTATTACTAGTCTTAACTCTAGCCCTGATTCTGGTTCTAAATTTAACCCTGACCCTTATTCTGATTATAACAGTAACCCTAGGTCTAAACCTGACCCTAACCCTAAACCAAACCCTAACACTAGCCCTACCAGTAAGCCTATACCTATACCTAACCCTAACACTAGATCTAGACACAAAACTAATCCTAAATATAGCAATAATTCTAGCCCTAGACCTAAACAAAATCCTAGCTCTAGACCTAACAATAACCCTTAACCTAAATTAAACACTTATTCTACACATAGACCTAAAACTAGTTCTAATTCTGGATCTAACCCTAACCCTGGTCGTATCTGAAACACTGACCCTACTCTAACATTTACCTATCTCTAAACCTGACCGAACCCAAAACCTAATCCTAACACTAGACCTAGCCATAACCCTAACCCTAATAATAGCTCTAAACATAACCATAGCTGTAACCCTATTTTAACCCTAATCTTAACCTTAACAGTAGCCCTAACCCTAAGCAGAGTCCTAACCCTAGCCCTACACCTAACACAAAACCTAGCCATAATCCTAGGCCTAAACTTAGCCCTAAGCATAAACCTAACCTTAACCCTAGCCCTAACACTAACCTTAACACTAACACTAGCCTTAGACCTAACCCTAGCTCAAAGCCAAAACCTTACCCTAAACATTACCCTAGCCTTATCCTAAACCATAACTCTAACCCTAGTTCTTATCCTAACCTTAATCCTAGCTCGAACTTTAGTTATAACCCTGTCAATTACCCTAAACCTAACCCTAACCCTAATTATAACCCTATCCCAAACACTACACATAACCCTAACCATAAACGTATCCCAGGACCTAACCATAAAACTATACCTCACCATAGCCCTAACCTTAGTGGAAACATTAAGCCTTACACTAAACCTAATCCAAAGGCTAGCCCTGATCCATACCCTAACCCTAACCCTAACCCTAAATCTAACATTATCCATTACCCTAAACCTAACCCTAACTGTAATGAAAACTCTAGCCATAACCCAAATCCTAAACCAAACCCTAGCCATAAACATATCCATAGAACTAAATGTAAACCTAACTCTCACGCTTGCCCTAACCCTCGTTCAAACACTAACCCTTATTCTGACCAAACCATAACCTTAGCCCTAAACCTAACACTTACCATAAACCAAACCCTTGCCCTATCTCTAAACCTAACTCTAATTTTAGACTTAAACCAAACCATAATCTAGCCCTAACCCTAGCTCTAAATCTATCCATTATACTAAACATAATCCTAACCAAATGCTAACATTAACACTATCGCCAAACCTAACCCATCCATTACCCTAAACCTTAAGTGAAACCTAAACCTAACCTTATCGATTACCCTAACCCTAAGCCTAAACCTAACACTGTTTAAGCCCTAACCCTAAACTTTGACCTAAACCAAATGCTAACCCTGACCATAACAGTAATAATACCCCTAACTCTAAACCTGACTCTTACCCTAAACATAGCCCTAGCCCTAGTTCTAGCCCTGAACCTAACAGAAACCTAACCCTAAACCAAGCCTTAATCCTAACCTAAACACTAACCCTAGGCCTGATCCTAATTCTAACGCTCACCCTAGCCCTAAAGATAGTTATAACCATACACATTCCCCTAAACTGAATCCTAACCCCAATACTAATCCTAAACCTAGCCCTATCCCTAGGCCTATACCTAACACTAACCTTAGCCCTCATCCTAGACCTAATTTAGCTTTAACCCTAACCCTAACGCTAAGCCTATTCCTAAATCTAAATCTAACTTTCATCCTAGCCATTTCCCTAGTTCTAACCCTATCCCTTACCATAACATTAACCCTAGCCCTGGATCTAACCCTAACTCCAAATCTAACTCTAAACCTAAGCCTAAACCTCACCCTAACACTAGCCCTAATTCTAACACTAATTCAAAATCTAGCCCTAACCCTAGCCCTATCCCGAAAACAAAACCAAGCTATAGCCCTAATCCTAACCCTGTCCCATAGGAGTCAAGGTGAAATGAAACCTGAATATACAACTGTTCCTGACAGCAAAACTTGAACTGAGAAGGTCCAACATGGGAAACAGGGTAATGCTGGGTAAAAGATGAATCCTGACCAGTATAAAACAAATTTGAGCAAAACTAACTCTAACCCCAACATTAGTTTTAAACCTAGCCCTAACCCGAATCCTAAAACTATGCCTTTCCTGTTTATAGAGCTTGATAATAAAACTTCCAAACCTGGGGTGCCTAGTAGCACAAGGTAACAGATGAATTCTTCCCAGTATAAAAAAAAAAATATATATATGACCAATAATTAGGGGAGGTATTTCAGTACATGCCTATTTCCCCTATTTTCTCCTAAAGTGCTCTTGGATAAATTATTTTTTCATGTTTCCGTTTAAGGTACTTTCACAAGAAACAAACCAGAGCATGCCCACAGTGAAGTGATTGAGTGAGTGAAGTTTCATGCAGCTAGCAACAACCCTGTTTGATTTTCAGCTCCATTTCCATTCACACTTATAGGCCATAATGTAGTGAAAACTAAAAATTCAAACTGCTCCTGACACTGAACCATTGAACCTTGAAGGCCCAAACTTAAGGAGCCTACTAAGGTTGGTCAAAGATGAAACCTATACAGTATCAAAGGATTACGACCAAAAAAATTTAAAGCTCTTTCAGTACATGTGTATTTTGCTTGCTCTTAAAGCACTCAGAGATAAAGCTGTTTCTTTCTACTTCAGCTTAGGGATACTTCAGAGGAAACAAACCAGAAAATGCTCACTGAGAACTGATTGAGTGTTTGAAGTTTCAAGCAGCCAGCACAAACCCTGTTTGATTTCCAGCTTAATTTCCATTCACTCCTATAGGGCAAAAAGAAGAGAAACATGAAAATTGAAACTGTTCCTGAAAGCAAACCATTTTATGTAGGAGGCCCAAACATTTGGAGTATAGTCAAAATAGAAAAAAGGTGAATTCTACCCAGTATCATAGAAATTAAAAAAAAAAACAAAACAAAAAACTAACTCTAACACTAACACTAGGTCTAAACCTAGTCTTAACAATAACTATAACACTAAACCTAATCTGTATAGAGAACCTTTCATCATAGAAGTTTCAAAATTGGGGAGTCTAGTGGGGTAAGCTTACGGATGAATCATGGGTAGTTTCAAAGAAATCTGACAAAATATTTGGGGGAGCTATTTTAGTACATGCATATTTTCCTGTTTTCTCTTAAAGTGTTCTCAGATAAATTTGTATTGCAAGCTTCAGCTTATTACTAATTTCACAAGGAACAAACCAGAGAGTGCCCACAGAGAACTGATTGAGTGTGTGAAGTTTCAAGCAGTTAGCACCAACCTTGTTTGATTTCCAGCTCCATGTCCATTTACTCATGTAGGTGAAAAATAAGTGAATCCATAAAATACAAATTGTTCCTCTCAGCAAAGAATTTAATTGAGAAGTCTGACACCTGGGAACACAGTAAGGCTAGGTAAAAATGTATCCTGCCCAGTATAAAAGAAATTGAAACAATACAAACTCTAACCCTAACACTAGACCTAACTCTAACTCTAAGCCTAACCCTAACCTGTTTAGAAAACTTTGATTATAGATATCTCAAATTTGAGGAGCCTAGTGAGAAAAGCTAAAAGATGAGTCCTGCCCAGTATCAATGAAATCTGACCAAATGACTGAGGGAGGTAGTACAGTACATACATATTTTCCAGTTGTCTCCTAAAAAGCTCTCACATAGTGTTGTTTTTGCCTGCTTCATCTTTGGGATACTTTCACAAGAATAAAACCAGAACGTCCTCACAGAGAACTCATTGAGTGTGTGAAGTTTCAAGCAGCTAGCAAAAACCCTGTTTTATTTCTAGCTCCATTTCCATTTTGCCATATAGGTCAAAATGAAGTGAAACCTTAAGATAAAAACTGAAATACTGACAGCAAACCAGTGAACCTAGAATGCCCAAACCCGGGAAATATACTAAGGCTAGAAAAAAGAGAAATCCTGCCTAGTATCAAAGAAATTTGAACAAAACTACTGTAAACCTAACACTAGATCTATCCGTAATCCTAACCCTACAGCTCACCCTAACCTTTTACAGAACCTTTGACAATAGAACTCCCAAACAAAGGTACCTTAGTGGGGAAAGCTAACAGATGAATCCTGCACAGTATCAAAGAAATCTGAGCAAATGATTGGGGGTAAGTGTTTCAGTACATGCATATTTCCTTGATTTCTCCAAAAGTACTCTGGGATAAAGTTTCTTTGAGTGTTTCAGCTGAGGGTAACATTCACAAGGAACAAACCAGAGAATGCCCACAGAGAACTGATTGAGTGTGTGCAGTTTCACGCATCTAGCACCAACTCTGTTTGATTTCGTGCTCAATTTCTCTTCAACAAAATAGTTCAAAATAAAGTGAAATCTTGAAACACAAACTGTTCCTGACTGCGAACCATTGAACCGAGAAGGTCCAAACCAGGGAACATTGTGAGGCTAGGTAAAAGATTAATCCTGCCCAGTATCATGATACATGAGCAAAACTGACTCTAACCCTAACACTAGGTTTAAAACAAGCCAATACCTTAACCATAAAACTAACACTAATCTGTTTAGAGAACCTTTTATCATAGAAGTCCCAAATTAAGGGAGCCTAGTGTGGCAAGCTAACAGATGAATCTTGCGCAGTATCAAAGAAATCAGACCAAATAATTTGGGGAGGTAGTTTAGTATATGTATATTTCCCTGTTGTCTCCTACAGTACTTTCAGATAAAGATGTTTTTGCATGCTTCAGCTTTGGGAAACTTTCAAAGGAAAAAAAAAAACAGAGAGGGCCACATAGAACTTATTGAGTGTGTGCATCTTTAATCAGCGAGCACCAAACCTGTTTGATTTCAAGTTCCATTTCCTTTTACCCGTATAGGTTAAAATGAAGGAAACATTAAAATACAAACTGTTCCTGACAGAAAACCATTGGAGGAATAATGCCCAAACCTGGGGAAAATAGTAAGGCTAGGTAAAAGACGAATTATGCCAAGTATCAAATGAATTTGAACAAAATTCACTCTAACTCTAACACTAGATCTAACCCAACCCTAACCTAATTCTAACATGTTTAGAGTACCTATGATCACAGAAGTCCCAAATTTGGGGAGTCTATTGGCACAACTTAACAAATGAATCTTGTGCAGTATCAAAGAAATTTGATGAAACATTGGGGGAGGTATTTAAGTACATTCATATTTCCCTGTTTTTTTTTTTTCTTAAAGTGCTCATGGATAAATTGCTTTTCATGCTTCATTTTAAGGTACTTTCACAAAGAAAAATCAAAGAGTGACCACAGAGTGCTGATTGAGTGTGTGAAGATTCATGCAGCTAGTACCAACCCTGTTTGATTTCCAGCTCCATTGCCATTCCCACCTATAGGCCATAATGAAGTGAACCCTAAAAATTCAAACTGTTCTTGACACTGATCCATTGAAATTTGAAGGCCCAAACTTGCAGAGCCTACTAAGGCTAGGTCAAGGATGAATCCTGTAGAGTATCAAATTAATCTAACAAAAAAAAATTTGAAGCTCTTTCAGTACATGGGTATTCTGCTGGCTCCTAAAGCACTCAGAGATAAAGCTATTTCTTTCTACTTCATCTTAGGTCTACTTCCACGGCAAACTCCAGATTATGCTCACTGAAAATTGATGGAGTGTGTGAAGTTTCAAGCAGCTAGCCCAAACCCTGTGTGATTTCCAGCTTCATTTCCATTCACACCTATAGGGCAAAAAGAAGAGAAACATTAAAATTGAAACTGTTCCTGAAAGCAAACCCTTTATGTAGGAGGCCCAAATATTTGGAGTATAGTCAAAATAGGAAAAAGATGAATCCTGCACAGTATCATAGAAATTTGAAAACAAAATTAACTTTTACCTTAACACTAGTTCTAATCCTAGTCCTAACACTAACCCTAACACTAACCTTAACCTGTTTAGAGTTCCTTTAATCCTAGAAGTCCCACACTTGAGTAGCCATTTTGGGTAGTGTAACAGATGAATTTTTCACAATATCAAAGAAATCTGACCAAATAATTGGGGATGTATTTCAGTACATGCATATTGCCCTGTTTTCTCCTAAAGTGTTCTTATATAGTGTTGCTCTGCATGCTTCAGCTTAGGGCTACTTTTACAAGGAATAAACCAGAGAATGCCCATAAAAACTGATTGAGTGTGTGAGGATTGAAGTAGCTAGCTCCAACCCTGTTGGATTTCCAGGTCCATTTCTATTTATATGCATAGGTCAAAATGAAATGAAAACTTAAAACACAAACTGTTCCAGACAGCTAACCCTTGAACCAAGAGTCCCAAACCTAGAGAATATAGTAAGGTTAGGAAACAGTTGAATCCTACCCAGTATCAAAGAAATTTACACAAAACTAAATCTAACAAAACACTAGCTGTAAACCTAGCCCTAACCTAATAATAAATCTAACCTAACCTGTTTAGAAATTCATTGATCATAGTAATCCCCAAATAAAGGAGCCCAGTGGGGCAAGCTAACACATAAATCCTGTGCTGTATCAAAGAAATCTGGACAAGTAATTAGGGTAGGTATTTCAGTACATGCATATTTCCCTGTTTTCTCCTAATGTGCTCTTGGATAAATTATTTTTTCATGCTTCAGTTTAAGGTTCTTTTTCAAGGAACAACAAGAGAGTGCCCACAGAGAGCTGATTGAGTGTGTGAAGTTTCAAGAAGCTAGTACTAACTATGTTTGATTTCCAGCTCCATTTTCATTCACATCTATAGGCCATAATAAAGTGAAATCTTAAAATTCAAACTGTTCCTTACAGTGAACTGGCAAACTTTGAAAATACAAACTTGGGGATCCTACTAAGACTAGAAAAAAGGATGAATCCTATATAATATCAAAGTAATCCATGCAAAAATTGAAGCTTGCTTCTAAAGTGCTCACAGATAAAGCTGTTTCTTTATAATTCAGCTTTGGGCTACTACCACAAGAAACAAATGACAGAATGTGCACTGAGAACTGATTGAGTGTGTGAAGTTTCAAGCAGCTAGCACAAACCCTGTTTGAGTTCCATCTCCATTTCCATTCACCCCTATAGGGCAAAATGAAGTGAAACATGAAAATTAAAACTGCCCCTGAGAGCAAACCCTTTTACTAGGAGACCCAAACATGGTGAGCATAGTAAGAATAGGAAAAAGATAAATCCTCTCCAGTATCCAAAAAGTTAAAAAAAAAAAAAAAACTAGCTCTAACCCTAACACTAGATCTAACACTTGCCCTAACTCTAACCTTACACTAAGCCTAACCTGTTAAGAGAACCTTTGATCATAAAAGTCTTAAACTTGGGGAGACTAGTCGGGAAAGCTTACAGATGAATCCTTCACAGTATCAAAGAAATCTTACCAAATATTTGGGGGAGGTATTTCAGTACATGCATATTGCCCTGTTTTCTTCTAAAGTGCTCTTGGATAAAGTAGTTTTGTATGCTTCAGCTTATGGTTACTTTGACAATGAAGAAACCAGAGAGTGCCCACAGACAACTGATAGAGTATGTGAAGTTTCAACCAGCTAGCACCAACCCTCTGATTTCCAGCTGCATTTTCATTTACCCATATAGGTCAAAATGAAGTGAGACATTAAAAACAAACTGTTCCCAGATGAGAAGGCCCCAAACTGGGGCACATAGTAAGGCTAGGTAAAAGATAAATCTTCCCAGTATCAAAGAATTTGAACAAAACAAACTCTAATCCAAACAACAGCTCTACACTAGTGCTAACCCTAACCATAACACTAAAACTTACCTGTTTAGAGAACCATTGATCCTAGAAGTGCCAGCTTTGAGGAGCCTAGTGGAGAAAGCTAAAAGATGAATACTGCACAGTATCAAAGAAATCTGAACAAATTGTTGAGAGACTTATTTCAGTACATACATGTTTGTCTGTTTTCTACTTAAGGGCTCTCAGATACTGTTGATTTTGCGTGCTTCATCTTTGGCCACCTTCAAAAGAACGAAACCATAGAGTGCCCACTGAGAACTGATTGTGTGAAGTTTCAAGCACCTCCTGCCAACCCTGTTTGATTTCCAGCTCAATTTTCATTCACATCAATAAGCCATGATGAAGGGAAACCTTAAAATACAAACTTTTCTTCACAGCGAACCATTGAACCGACAAGGCCCAAACCTATGGAGCATAGTAAGGCTAAGTAAAAGATGAATCCTGCCCAGTATGATAGAAATTTGAAAAAAAAAAATAGGGCCCCATGGGTGCTCTCGGCACAGATGGAAGGCTCAGCTGCACAGTTTTTCTGGGCACAGAGAGCAGTCTCAGCCGCACGGGTGCTCTCTGTGCAGAGAAAAGGCAGCAAAGAAAACAAAGGCTTTGCTTGTGGGTCATCAGACTGAGCTCTGGACACAGCACAAGGTCACTCCAGAACCACCCACCTCACCAAACACCATACATGGGTAATAGATGGAATTCATCTTGGAAAACCTTACTTGCCATCTATTGGTGGGTGTGGCTACCAGCTGGGTTCTGCAGCTTATCAGGTTTTCAACTGGTTTCCAACTCCCCTAGGAGCTTATCAGGTTTTCAACTGGTTTCCAACTCCCCTACCTCCAGCTGTGATAACTCAAGATTTTTCTCACAAGTTTTTGGTTTTTAGCTATCAATGTGGAATATTAAGTGTACAGGCACCTGGTTTCCAATTCAGAGACAAAGAGTAGGGAGGCTCTAGGTAGAAGCTCAAGCCCTCTCACCATGTCTACCTCCGCCACCCTAAGCACAGAGACTCAATCTAGGAATTGACAACTACTGCAAGAAAAGAAAACAGAGTTCTGAGAGACTTTTTTTCTTTCTTACTTTTCTTTTCTTGCTCTTCTAATTAATGCTCCTCTACCCTTCCCACTCTGGTCCTCACAACCACAACATATGTGAAACGAAGAACTTTCCATGAAATTGGACTTTAAGAATTGAATCGCTAGAATAGTATAATATAGAGGAATTCATAGGCACCAACTCACCACCTCTTTATTTGCTCTTATTTTCTTTCTCCCTCTCTTTCTTTGTTTCCTTGTTATTTCTTCTTCTTTTTTTTCTTTCTTCCTCTTTCCCACTTTCAGCCTCCTAACTTTTACTATTTATACATAGGGTAATTTTATGAATACAGACAAGGAGTTTGAATTTATAGCTTCTTCAATAAATTCCCCTGTCTATTCATTAGAGTTCTCCTCCAAAGTTGCTAAGTTAGATTAATCACATACCCTCATTCTTTTCCCCCTTAACATATCATCCTACCCTTGACCCTCAGTTCTCTATACATCACCAGAAATGGTATGCCTTTTATGAAACTAATGACTATATTCTAAATAATAATTGAAGCCAACATCTGTAGATACAGAGTCTAAATATAATTGTATTTATTCTGGTTAGGCTTAGGCTTCGGGTTAGGGTTAGATTTAGAGTTAGGTTTTGATCTATGGTTAGGGCTAGGGCTAAGTATAGGCAAGGGTTAGGAATAAGGTTTGGGTTAGGTTAAGGATTATGGTAAGGGATAGGGTTAGAAATAGTTACAGGGCTAGTATGAGAGTTAGAGTTAGTCTTAGGGCTAGGGTTAGGGTTTGGTTTAGGGATAGGGCTAAATTAAGGTAAGTGTTAGTGTTAAATTTAGGCCTTGGTTTAGTGTTAGAGTTAGGGTTATGTTTAGAGTAAGGTATTGGGTTATAGCTAGGTTGAGGGCTAGGGCAAGTATTAGTATTAGGGTTAGGGCTAGGGTAAAGTTTAGGGTTATGATTAAAGCTAGGTTTAGGGCTTGGATGAGTGCTAATATTTGTTTTAGGGTTAGGGCTAATATTAGGGCTAGGCTAATGTCAGGTCTAGGGTTACAGTTAGGGATAGATTTAGTGTTAGGTTTATTGCTTGGTCCAGTGTAGGGTTTAGGTTTATACTAAGCGTCAGTTTTAGAGCTAGGGTTATTATTAGGGTCAGGATCAAGATGAGGGTTTGGGTTAGGTTAGGGTTTAGTTTTAGGGCTTGAATTATCATTAGGTTTAGGGTTAAGGTAACAAAAGAGTTAGGTTTAGGGTTTAGGTGTGGTTTAGTGGAATGGATATGGTTAGGGTTAGGCCTAGGTTTATCATAAGGTTTGGGTAATCATTTGGGTAATGGATAGGGTCAGACCTAAGATTAGGGGTAGGGGTTATGTATAGGATTAGGGCTTTTGTTTGGATTAGGTTTAGGTTTAAATTTAGTGTTAAAGCTAGGTTTAGGGGCTGGGGATGTGGCACAAGAAGTAGTGTGTTCACCTGGCATTCATGGGGCGCTGGGTTCAAACCTCAGCACCACATACCAATAAAATAAAGATGTTCTTTCCACTGAAAACTAAAAAATAAATATAAAAAAATTGGTATAAGCCTCGGATTAAGGCTAGGTTTTGGTTTAGGTTAGGGCTAGGCTTAAGGTTCCAGCTAATGATTGAAGTAGTATTATGATTAGAAATAGTGATAGGGTCAGGGTTAGGGCTAGGTCTAGTGTTAGGGTAATGTTTACAGTTACGATGATGTTTAGAGCTAGGTTTAATGTTAGGGTCATAGTCAGGGTCTGGATTAGTTTTCAGGTTAGTGTTAGGACTAGAATTAGAGATAGAATTAGGTCTAGGTGTAGGTTTAGGGTTTGGTTTAAGTTAAGTGTTAGGGTTAGGGTTATGATTCAGTTTTGTTTTAGGGCTACGGGTACAGTTAGGCCTAGGTTTAGGATTAATGTTAGGATTAGGGCTAGTGTTAGTGTGAGGTTAGGCTTAGGTTTAGGGTTAGATTTAGAGTTAGGTTTAGATCTATTCTTTGAGGTAGGAATAAGGATAGGGCTAGGATTAGGGCTAAGTTTAAGGCTAGGTTTAAGATGATCGTAAGGAATAGGGTTAGAACTAGGTATAAGGCTAGGGCGAGAGTTTGAGTTAGTCTTAGGGCTAGGGTTAGGGTTGAGTTAGGGATAGGTCTAAATTAGGGCTGGGATTAGGAATAGGGTTAGTGTTAGGGTTAGGCCTAGGTTTAGGGCTAGGGTTAGGGTTAGGGTTAGGGTTAGGTTAAGGGATGGGATTATAGCTACATTTAGGAGGATTAGAATTAGGGTTATGGTTTGTTTAGGTTTATGATTAAGGTTAGGTTTATATCTTGGATGTGGGCTAAGTTTTGTGTTAGGATTAGGACTAGGATTAGGGATAGGTCTAATGTCAGGTCTAGGGTTACAGTTAGAGAAAGTTTTAGGGTTAGATTTATAGCTACATCTATTGTAAGGGTCAGATTTCTTGTTAGGGTCAGGTTTAGAGCTATGGGTATTATTAAGGTCAGGGTCAGGGTTAGGGTTTTTATTAGATTAAGGTTTGGTTTAAGGCTCGAGTATCATTAGGGTTAGGGATAGGTTAATGATAGTTTTAGGTTTAGAGTTCAGGATAGGTGTAGGGTGATGGACAGGTTTAGGGTTAGGGATAGCATTAGGGTTCGTCCTAGGGTTAGCAGAAGCGTTAGGGTTATCATTAGGGTAATGGATATGATTAGAGCTAGTGATAGGGCTAGTGTTATGCTTAGGATTAGGTCTAGGGTTAGGCTTAGGTTTAGGGTTAGGGCTAAGTTTATGGTTATGTTTAGCTTTAGGGTTAAATCTAGGGTATGGCTTAGGTTAGGCCTAGGTTTCGCAATAGGTTAGGGCTATGGCAAATTTTAGAACTTTGTTATGATTATGGCTAGTTTTAGGGTTAATGTTAGAGCTAAGTACAATTTTAGGGTTAGGTTTGGGGTTATAGTGATGTTTAGAGCTAGGATTAGTGTTAGTTTTAGGGTCAGTGTTCAGTTTAGGATTATGGTTATTGTGAAAGCCAGAATTAGGACTAGGGTTAAGTCTAGGGGAAAGGTTAGTGTTTGGCTTTAGGTTGAGTGTTATTGGTAGGGCTAGGGCTAGGTTTTTCTTTACGTCTAGGGCTAGAGTTATGGATAGATTAGGATTAGGTTTAGGTCTAGGGCTAGTGTTAGCATTAGGTTTAGGGTTAGGTTCAGGTTTAGACTTATGATTAGTGTTAGGGTCAGAATCAGGGTCAGGGATAAGGTTAGGGTTGTGGTTATGGTTAGAGCTAGAATGAGGACTAGGGTTAGGACTAGTAATAGGGTTAGGGTTTGGGTTAGATTAAGGATTGGGGTTAGGATTAGGATTAGCATTAGGTTTGGGGTTTGGGATAGGGTAAGGGATAGGGTTAGAGCTAGGGTTAGGGCTAGGGTTAGGGTTAAAGCTAGGTTTAGGGCTCAGATTAAAGCTAGTTTTCATGTTAAGGTTATGTCTAGGATTAGAGCAATGGCTAATGTAAGAACTAGGGTTTCTAGGGTTAGTTTTTTGGTTATGGTTAGGGGTTAAACCTCTAGTATTAGAATTATGTTTAAGGTTAGGGTGAACTTTAGAGCTAGTGTTAGTGTTAGGTTAATATTCAGGGTCATGTTTAGTTTTAGGGTTAGGGTTAAGAATTGAATTAAGGCTAGGGTTACTGGAAGGGTTTGGTTTAAGGTTAGGGTGGTGTTTAGATCTAGTGTGAGTGTTAGGATATGAGTCAGAGTTAGGGTTAGTATTAAGGTTAAGGTTAAGACTCGAATTAGGGCTAGGGTTAGGTCTAGGTGTAAATGTTTGGTTTAAGTTAAGGTTTAGGGTTAGGGCTATTGCTCGGTTTTGTTTTACTGCAAGGATTAGGTCTAGGGCTAGTTTTATGATTAGCATTAGAGATAGAGCTAGTGTTAATGTTAGGCTTAGGCTTAGGTTTAGCGTTAGATTTTGAGTTAGGGTTAGATCTAGGGTTAGGACTAGGAATAATAATTAGACAATGGTTATGGCTGGGTTTAGGGCTAGGGTTAGGGCTAGGGTTATGATTACGGTAATGGATAGCATTAGAATTAGGAATAGGGCTAATGTGAGATTTACAGTTACTCTTAAGGCTAGGGTTAGGGTTAGGGATAGGGATAGGGTTAAATAGGGCTAGGATTAGGGCTAGTGTTTAGTGTTCACCTTAGGCTTAGTGTTAGGGATAGGGTTAGGGTTATGTTTAGGGTAAGGAATGGCATTATAGCTAGGTTTAGAGAAAGGCTGAAGGTTACAATTATGGTTAAATCTATGGATAGGGATAGGGTTATGATTAAGACTAGGTTTGGGGCTAGGATGAGGGCTACAGTTCATTTTAGGATTAGGGATAGGATTAGGGCAAGGGCTAATATCAGAACTAGGGTTATGGTTAAAGATAGTTTTAGGGTTATGTTTATGGCTACATGTAATGTAAGGGTTAGGTTTAGGGTTAGGGTCAGGTTTAGAGCTAGGGGTATTATTAGGTTCAAGATCTGGGTTAGAAGTTTGCAATAGGTTAAGGTTTAAAGTCAGGGCTCAAATTAGCATTATGGTTAAGTTTAGTGTAATGATAGGGTAAGGTTTATGGTTTAGATGTGGTTTAGGGTAATTCATAGGTTTAGGATTAGGGATAGGGTTAGGTTTAGGCCTAGGGTTATGGTTATGGCAATGGATAGGTTTAGGGCTAGGGTTTTGGTTTTGATTAGGGCTAGGATTAGGATTAGGATTAGTGTTAAAACTCGGGTTAGGGCTGGATTAGGGCTAGGTTTTGGGTTAAGTTAGTGCTAGGGTTAGGGGTAAGGCTAATGTAAGTATCAGGGTTACAATTAGGGTTAAATTTAGGTTTAGGGTTAGTGGTAGGTCTAGTGTTAGATTTAGGGTTAGAGTTAGGGTGATGTTTAGACTAGGGTTAGTATTATGGTCAGAGTCAGTGTCAGCATTAGTTCTAGTTTTCAGCTTAAAACTGGAATTAGAGCTAAGGTTAGGGTTAGGTTTAAGTTTTGGTTTTGGTTAAGGGTTAAGTTTAGGGCTATGGCTTGGCTTTGTTTTAGGGCTAGGGTTAAAGTTAGATTTAGAGTTAGGGTTAGGGTTAGGGTTAGGCTTAGGGTTAGTGTTTGATTTAGAGTTAAAATTAAATCTAGGTTATGGCGATAACTAATGATAGGGTAGGGTTAGGGCTAGGTTTTGCGTTCCAGTAAGGGATAGGATTAGAACTAGGGATGGGGCTAGGGTGAGAGTTAGAGTTAGTCGTAGGGCTAGGGTTAGGGCTAGGGTAAGGAATAGGACTAAATTAGTGCTAAGATTAGGGCTAGGGTTAGTTTTTGGGTTCGGCCTAATGTTAGGTTTAGAGTTAGGATTAAGGCTGGGCTTAGGGCTAGGATAAGGGCTGGGGTTTGTGTTAGGTTTTTGGCTAAGATTAGGGCTATTGCTAATGTCAGGGCTAAGCTTACATTTGGGGATAGTTTTAGGATTAGTGTTATGGCTAGGTCTACTCTAAGGGTTAGGTTTAGTGTAAAAGTCAGTTTTAGAGCTAGGAGATTTATTAGGGTCAGGGTCAGTGTTAGAGTTTGGTTGAGATTAGAGTTTAGGGTTAGGGCTTGAATTAGCATTAGGGTTATGGTAAGTTTTAGGGTTATGGTTAGGGATAGTGCTAGGGTTATGTTTAGGCTAAGGGTTAGACTTTGAGCTAGGGTTAGGACTTAGATAAGGGTTAGGGTAAGGGTTAGGACTAGGGTTAGGGTTAGGGTGAGGGTTATGCTTAGGGTAGGTTTAGGCCTCCATTAGGGTTAAGTTTTGTGTTAGGTTTAGGCCAAGGGTTAGTGCTACGTGTAATGTAAGATCTAGGGTTCTGATTAGAGCTAGTTTTAGGGTTAGGGTTATGGCTAATTCTAGTGTTAAGATTAGGTTTTGGGTTAGGGTCAGGTTTAGAACTTGGTTTAATGTTAGTGTCTGGGCCAGTGTTCAGGTGTGTGGGTTAGGGTAATGATACGGTTTTGTTTAAAGTTTACATTAGGTTTAGGGTAATTGATAGGGTTGGGGTTAGCAATAGGGTTAAGGTTATGCCTAGGGTTTGCATTAGGGTAAGTGTTTTGTATAATGGATAGGATTAGAGCTAAGTTTAGGGATAGGTTAATAGGAGTAGGTCTTGAATTAGGGTTAGGGTTAGGGATAAAACTAGGTTTAGGCTTGGGTTTATGTTTGGTGTAAGAGTTATGTTCTGAGCTAGGTTTAAGGCTAGATGAGGGTTAGGTTTAGAGTTACTTCTAGGAATAAGATTATAGTTGTAGATTATAGTCTTGAATTAGGGTTAGGTTAGTGATTAAACTAGGTTTAGTCTTAGGTTTATGTTTGGTGTAAGGGTTATGTTCTGAGCTAGGTTTAGGGCTAGATGAGGGTTAGGTTTAGGGTTACTTCTAGGGATAAGATTATAGTTGTCATAGGGTTAGGGTTAGGATTAGGGTAAGAGACATCATTAGGGACAGGGTTAGGGTTAGGGTAATGTATATAATTAGATGTAGATATAGGGCTATTTTTAAGGTTAGATTGTGGTTTAGGCTTAAAGTTAGAGCTATAGTTATGTTTAGGTTTATAGGAAGGGTTAGGGTTTGAGCTAGGGTTAGGTCTATGGTAAGTGTGATGTTTAAGGTTAGGTCTAGGGTTAGTTTTCCAGTTAGATTTAGGTTTGGCGTTAAGCTTAGGATTATCAATAAGATTAGGTTTAGGTTTAGAATTATGGGTAGGTTTAGAGCTAGGTTTAGGGCTAGGGTTAATGTTAAGATTAGGGCTAGAGTTAGGGTTAGACTGAGGGATAGGTGTAGGTTTATGTTTAGAGTAAGGTTTAGGCTTTGAGCTAGGATTAGGACTAAGGCGAGGGTTAAGTTAGGTTAGTGCTAGGGTTAGGGTTAGGGTTATGCTTAAGTCTTGATTTAGGCCTAGGATTAGCTCTAGGTTTTGTGTTAGGTTTAGGCCTAGGGTTAGGGCTATGGGTAATGTAAGAGCTAGGGTTATGTTGAGGGCTAGTTGCATGGTTAGGGTTATGGCTAGGTCTAGTGTTAGGTTTAGATTTTTGGGTAGGGTCATATTTAGTGTTAGGTTTACTTTAAAGGCAGGGTCAGTGTTTGGGTTAGAGTTAGAGTTAGGGCTATAGCCAGAATTAGGACTAGGTTTAGCTCTAGGGGTAGGGGTCATGTTTGAGTTAGGTTAAGGATTATTGTTAGGGCTAGGGCTAGGTTTATGTTTAGCTCTAGGGCTAGAGTTAAGGCTAGATTTAAATTTGGTTTAGGTCTAGGGCTAGTGTTATGGTTTGGTCTAGGGTTAGGGTCAGTTTTAGCCCTAGGTTTAATGTTAGGGTAAGAATAAGGGTGAGGGTTAGCGTTAGGGTTTGGTATAGGTTTAGAGCAAGAATGAGGTCTAGGGTTATGAATATTAATATGGTTAGAGTTTTGGTTAGCCTAAGAATTAGAGATAGTTCTAGGGTTACCATTAGGGTTAGGGTTTTACTTAGGTTAAGGGATAGCCTTAGAGCTAGGGTTAATACTAGACTTAGGATTAGGTTTAGGGTTAAATATAGATTTAGAAATTGGATTAGGGCTAGTTTTGTGTTAGGATTAGGGCTAGATTTGGGCATTTGCTAATGTACGAGCTATGGTTACAATCAGGGTTAGTTTTAGGGTTAGGGTTAGGGGTAGATCTAGTGTTAGGTTTAGGTTTAAGGTTAGGGTAATATTTAGAGCTAGGGTTATTGTTAGGATATGAGTCAGCATCAGGGTTAGTTTTAGGGTTAGGGTAGGACTCAAGTAAGGGCTAGGGTTACTATTAGTGTTTGGTTTAAGGTGAGGGCTGTGTTTAGAGCTAGGGTGACTGTTAGGATATCAGTCAGGGTCAGGGTTAGGTTTAAGGTTAGGGTTGTGACTTGAATTAGGCCTAAGGTTACTATTAGGGTTTAGTTTAAGTTTAGGGTGGTGTTTAGAGCTAGTGTCAGCGTTAGGATATGAGTCGGGGTCAGGGTAGGTTTTAAGGTTATGGTTAGGACTCGAATTAGGGCTAGGGTTATGTCTAGGTGTAGTGTTAGTGTTTGGTTTAAGTTAAGGTTTAGGGTTGGGTCTGTTGCTCAGTTTTTATTTAGTCCTATGTTTAGGGTTTGGGCTAGTTATAAGATTAGCATTAGGGTTAGGGCTAGTGTTAATGTTAGGCTTAGTCTTTGCATTAGGGTTAGATTTGGATTTAGCATTAGATTTAGGATTAGGGCTAGCTCTAAATATAGGGCAAGTGTTTGGACTAGGGTAATGGTTATGGTAACAGATAGGGTTAGAACTAGGGTTAGGGCTAGGGTGAGAGTTAGTGTTAGTCTTAGGCCTAGGGATTCAGTTAGTTTTAGGAAAAGGGATAAGTTAAAGCTAGAATTAGGGCTAGGGTTAGTGTTCAGCCTTGGCCTAATGTTAGGGCTAGGGTTATAGTTAATTTTAGGGTAAGGCATGGTGTTATAGCTAGGTTTAGACGTAGGGTGAGGGTTAGAATTATGGTTAGGGCTAGGGTTGGGGTTAGGTTTATGATTATGGCTAGGTTTAGGGCTAGGATGAGGGCTAGGATTTGTTTTAGGGTTAGGTATAGAATTAGGGCTAGGGACAATGTCAGGTCTAGTGTTTGGAGTTGATTTAGGGTTAGGTTATTTTCTAGGTCTAGTGTAAGTGTTAGGCTTAGGGTTAGGGTCAGGTTTAGAGCTAGGTGTATTTGTAGGGTCAGGATCAGGGTTAGGGTTTGTTTTAGGTTAAGGTTTAGGGATAGGACTCAAATGAGCATTAGGGTTAGAGTTAGGGTTAGGGTAATTAATTGCGTTAGGTTTAGGTTTCAGGGTAGGTATAGGGCAATGGAGAGCTTTAGAATTAGCAAAAGGGTTAGGGTTATGCCTAGGGTTAGCATTAGTATTAGGGTTATCATAAGAATAATATATAGGATTAGAGCTATGGTTAGGGCTAGGGTTAGGTTAGGATTAGGGCTAGAGTTAGGTTAGGTTTTGCGTTAGGGCTATTAATCCTAGATTAGGGTAGGGTTAGGGTTAGATTTAGGGTAAAGGTTAGGTTTTGAGCTAGGGTTAGGTCTAGGACGCGGGTTAGGTTGAGTGTTTTGTTCAGGGTTAGTTTTAGGGTTGAGGCTAGGGTTTTCATTAGGTTTAGGATTAGGTTTAGGGTAATATACTGGGTTAGATGTACTGTTAGCTTTATGGTTAAGGTTAGGTTTAGGTTTGAGTTTAGTTTTAGGGCTAGGTTTACTGTTGGTTTTAGGGTAAGGGTTAGGGTTTGAGTTAGGGTTAAGGCTATGGCAAGGTTTAGGTTAGGGTTAGGTCTAGGATTAGGTTTATGGTTTGGTTTAGGGTTTCGGTTAGGGTTATGGATAGGGTTATCATTAGGGTTATGGTTAAATTTAGGGTAATGGCTAGGGTTAGAGCTAGTGTTAGGTCTAGTTTAAAGATTAGGATTAGGACTATATTTAGGGTTATGGTTAGGGATAGTGCTAGGGTTATGTTTGGGTTAAGGGTTAGGCTTTGAGCTAGGGTTAGGACTAAGGTAATGTTTAGGGTTAGGGTTAGGACTATGGTTAGGGTTGGGGTGAGGGTTATGCTTAGGGTAGGTTTAGGCCTCCATTAGGGTTAAGTTTTGTGTTAGGTTTAGGCCTAGGTTTAGTGCTATGTGTAATGTAAGATATAGGGTTTTGATTAGAACTAGTTTTAGAGTTATGGTTGTGGCTACGTCTAGTGTTAAGTTTAGGTTTTCGATTAGGGTGAGCTTTAGAGCTAGGTTTAATGTCAGTGTCAGGGCCAGTGTTCAGGTTAAATTTAGGGTTAGGGTGAAAGCCAGAATAGGACTAGGGTTAGGACTAGTGGTAGGGTTAGTGTTTGATTTAGGTTAAGGGTTATTGTTAGGGCTAGGACTAAGTTTTAGTTTAGGTCAAAGGATAGAGTTATAGCTAGATTTAGGATTAGGTTTAGGTCTAGGGCTAGTGTTAGAGTTAGGTTTAGGTATAAGGGTACAGGTAGGGCTAGTTTTAGGTTTTGGTTTAGGTTTAGGGTCAGGATTAGACCTATAATTAGTGTTCGGGTCAGAATAAGGGTGAAGGTTAGGGTGAGGTTTTGGGTTAGGGTTAGATCTAGAATGAGGGCTAGTGTTAGGACTAGTAATAGGGTTATTGTTTGGGTTTGGCTAAGGATTAGGATTAGGACTAGAGTTAGCAGTATGAATAGGGTTTGGCTTAGGGTAATGGATAGGATTAGAGCTAGGGTTAGGGCTAAGATTAGAGTTAGGTTTATGGCTTGCTTTAGGGTTAGGGTTAAATCTAGTGTCAGTGCTCTGATTAGGGCTATTTTTTGTGTTAGAGTTAGGACTAGTTTTTGGCTAAGGCCAATGTAAGAACTAGGGTTATGATTAGGGTTAGTTTTAGGCTTAGAGTTTTGAATAGGACTAGTGTTAGCATTAGTTTTAGGGTTATAGTGATATTTAGAGCTGGGTTTGTGTTTGGATATGAGTGAGGGTGAGAGTTAGTTTTTGGCCTAAGACGTGAATTAGAACTTGGGATATGTCTATTTATGGGTTAGGTTTTGGTTTAGGTTAAGGTTTAGTATTAGAGCAATGGCTCAGTTTTGTTTTAGGGCTAGGCCTTGGATTAGGGCTAGTTTTTGGATTAGCAATAGTGTTAGAGCTAGTGATAGAATGAGGTTTAGGCTTAAGATTACGGTTAGATTTAGAGTTGTGGTTAGATCTAGGTTTAGGGCTATGGCTAGGGTTAGGGCTCAGGTTAGGGCTATTATGAGGGTTAATGTAACAAATAGGGTTATAAATAGATATAGGGCTGGGATATGAGTTAAAATTAGTCTTAGTGCTAGGGATAGGGGTAGTGTTAAGTTTAGGGTTCAAATAGGGCTAGTATTATTGCTATGATTAATGTTAGGGTTAGGCCTATGGTTAGGGCTAGGGTTAGGGTTAGTTTTAGGGAAGGGATGGGGTTATATAGCTAGGTTCAGTGCTAGGGCGAGGTTTATAATTAGGGATAGGGCTAGCGTGAGGGTAAGGGTTAGGATTAAGTCTAGGTTTTGGGCTAGGATGAGGGCTAGGGTTTGTGTTAGGTTTAGGTCTAGGATTAGGGTTAGGGCTAACGTCAGGTCTAGGGTTATGTTTAGGGATAGTGTTAGGGATAGGTTACTGGCTATTGTAAGGGATAGGTTTAGGGTAGGGATCAGGTATACAGCTAGGTAATTATTAGGGTCAGAGTAAGGGTTAGGGTTTGGTTTGGGTTAAGGTTTAAGGTTAGGGAGCAAATTAGCATTAGGGTGAGGGTTAGAGTAATGGATAGAGTTAGGTTTACAGTTCAGGTTATGTTTAGAGTAATGTGTAGGGTTAGTGTTAGGGATAGAGTTAGGGTTAGGCCTAGGGTTAGCATTTGATTTAGGCTTATGTTTATGAATGAATAGCTTTAGTGTTTGCGTTATGCCTTAGGTTAAGGTTAGAAATAGGGCTATGGTTTGGGTTACTCCTAGGGTTAGGTTTAGGGTAAGGGTTAGGGTTTGAGCTAGGATTAGGGCTAGGGCGAGGGTTAGGATTAGAATCAGGGCTACAGTTAGGGTTAGGGTTAGGGTTAGGGATAGGTCTAGGGTTAGCATTAGGGTTAGGGTTATGTTTAAGGTAATGGATATATTTAGAGCTAGGTTTTGGGCTATGTTTATAGTTAGGATTAGGGATAAGTTTAGGGTTAGTTTTAGGGTTAGAGCTAGGGTTATGTTTAAGGTAAGGGTTACAGTTTGAGCTAGGGTTAGGGCTAGGACAAGCATTAAGTTTAGGGTTTGGGCTAGGATTAGTGTTAGGGTTATGCTTAGGTCTAAGTTTAGGGATTGTATTAGGGCTAGGTTTTGTGTGAGATTTATGGCTAGTGTTATGGCTATGGGTAATGTAACATCTAGGGTTATGGTTACGGCTAGTTTTTGGGGTTAGGGTTATAGATATGTCTAGTGTTAGGTTTAAGTTTTCTGTTAGCATAAGGTTTAGAGCTAGGGTTTGTGTTAGGGTAAGCATCAGTGTTCAGGTTAGCATTGGGTTTATGGTTAGGGCCAGAATTAGGAATAGGGTTAGGTCTAGGGGTAGGGTTAGTCTTTGCATTAGGTTAATGGTTATTTTAGGGCTAGGGCTAGGTTTTTGTTTAGGACTAGCGCTAGATTTATGGCTATATTTAGGATTAAGTTTAGGTGTAGTGCTATTGTTACCATTAACTTTAGGTATAGGTTTATTGGTAGGGCTAGTGTTAAGGTTCGGTTTAGTGTTAAGGTCAGGCTTTGACCTAGGGTTAGTATTATGGTCAGAATCAGGGTAAGGGTTAGGTTTAGGCTTCGTGTTAGGGTTAGAGATAGAATGAGGGCTCGTGTTAGGACTAGTAATAGAGTTAGTGTTTGGGGTAAGCTAAGGATTAGTGTTAGAACTAGGGTAGCATTAGGGTGAGAGTTTGGCTTAGGGTAAGGCATAGGTTTAGAGCTATGTTTGGGTCAGTGTTAGTGTTAGAGTTAGGGTTAGAGTTAGGGTTAAAGCTAGGGTTGAGGCTCAGATTAGGGCTAGGTTTTGTGTTAGGGTTAGGGCTACGGCTAATGTAAGAACTAACTTTAGGATTAGGGATAGTTTTAGGGTTAGGATTAGGGCTAGGTCTAGTGTTTGGTTTAAGTTTATTGTTAGGGTGATTTTTAGAGTTAATTTTAGGGTCACCATCAGGGTCAGCGTTAGTTGTAGGCATAGATGTAGCATTATGATTTGGTTTAGGTTAAGGGTTAGGATTAGGGCTATAGCTCAGTTTTGTTTGTGGCCTATTCCTAGCTTTAGGGCTAGTTTTCAAATTAGAATTAGGGTTAGGGCTAGTGTTAGGGTAAGGTTTAGGATTAGAGTTAGTGTTAGACTTAGAGTAAAGGTTAGTTCTAGGTTTAGGACTAGTACTAGGGTTAGGACTAAGATTAGGGCTAGTATTAGGGTTAGGCAATAGATAAGGTTTATAGTAGAAATAGGTTGAGGGCTAGAGATAATGTAAGTCTTAGGGCTAGGGTTAGAGTTAGGGTTACAGTTAGCAATAAATTAGGCCTAGTATTAGAGCTATGGTTAGTGTTAGTATTAGGCCTAGGGTTAGGGCTACGGTTAGTGTTAGTGATAGTGTTATGGTTAGGGTTAGGGTTAGGGGAAAGGATGTGGTTATACCTTGTTTCAGAACTAGGGCGAGTGTTGAAATTAGTGTTTGGCCTAGGGTTAGGATTCGCGTTAAGATTAAGGCTAGTTTCAGGGCTAGAATGAGGGCTCAGGTTTGTGTTAGGTTTAAGGCAAGAATTAGGTAGAGTGCTAATGTCAGGTCTAGGGTTATGGTTAGGGATACTGTTAGGGTTAGATTTATGGCTAGATCTAGTTTAAGAGTTATGTTTAGGGTAAGGTTCAGGTTTAGAGCTAGGTGTGTTATTAGAGTCAGTGTCTTTTTCAGAGTTTGGGTTAAGTTTTGGTTTAATGCTTTAGTTAGCATTAGGGTTAGGGTTAGGGTTAGGGTAATGAATAGGCTTAGGATTAGGGTCCAGGTTAATTTTAGGGTAATGGATAGATTTAGAGATTGTGATAGTGTTAGGGTTAAGCCTAGGGTTAGAATTAGGGTTAAGATTATGGTTAGGGTAATGGATAGGATTAGAGCTCGGGTTAGGGCTAGGGTTATGTTTAGGATTAGGGCTAGATTTAGGGTTAGGGTTAAGGTTAAGGCTAGGGTTAGCTTTAGAGTATGGGTTAGGGTATGAGCTAGGATTAGTGATAAGGATAGGGTTAGGTTTAGGATTAGGGCTAGAGTTAGTGTTAGTGTTATCATTAGGGTTAAGGTAATGGACAGGTTTAGATATCAGGTTAGGTTAGGGTTAGGTTTAGGTTTAGGACTATGGTTAGTGCTCAGTTTAGCATAATTGTTAGAGTTTGAGCTAGGGTTATGTTTATGGTTAGGTCTAGGTTTAGGTTTACAGTTAGGGTTACAGTAGGCTTAGGGTTAGGGCTAGGGTTATCATGAAGTTTATGGTTAGGATGAGAGTAATGGGTGGGGTTAGAGCTGAGGTTAGGTCTAGTTTTAAGTTTAGGATTAGGGCTAGGGTTAGAGTTAGTGTCAGGCTTATCATTTTCTTACGGTTAGGTTAAGGGTAAGGGTCAGGCATTGAGTAAGTGTTAGGGCTAGGTTGAGTCTTCAGGTTAAAATCAGGGCTAGAGATAGAGTTAGGTTTAGGGTTAGGGTTAGGGCTAGGTTTAGCTTTAGGTTTACGGTTATGGTTAGGGTAATGGATAGAGTTAGAGCTAGGGTTTGGGCTATGGTTATGGTTAGGGTTAGGGCTAGGATCGGTGTTAGGGTTTGGGCTATGGTTATGTTTCGGGTAAGGACTAGGCTTTCAGCTAGTGTTATTGCTAGGGCTAGGTGGAGGATTAGGTTCAAGTTTAGGTCTAGGGACAGGATTATGGTAGGTTTAGGGTTAGGTTTAAGTTTCGGGCTAGGGTTATAATTAGGGTTAGGCTAAGGGTTAGAATAATGGATATGGTTAGATGTAGGTTTTGGTTTAGGTTTAGGGTTAGATTTAGTTTTAGGTTTAATTTTAAGGCTATGGTTATGTTTAGATTTATGGTACAGGTTAGGTTTTGAGCTAGGTTTAGGGCTACGTTTAGGGTTAGGTCTAGAGATAGGATTACAGTAGGTTTAGGGTTAGGGTGGTGTTTAGAGCTAGAATGAGTGTTAGGATATAAGTCAGGTTTAGGGTTATTTTTAAGGTTATGATTAGGACTCAAATTAGGGCTAGGGTTAGATCTAGATGTAGTTCTAGAGTTAGGGCTAGGGTTATCATTAATGTTAGGATTAGAGATAAGGTAACGGATAGGGTTAGGTTAGGTTTAGATTTTGGTTTAGAGTTAGAATTAGTGAGAGGGCTAGGTTAGACCTATGATTATGTTTAGGTTTATGGTAAGGTTTATGTTTTGATCTAGAGTTAGGGCTATGCTCAGTGTTAATTTTAGGGTTATGTCTATGGTTAGTTTTCCGGTTAGGGCTAGGGTTAACATTAGTTTTCGGGCTAGGCTTATCAATAAGGTTAGGTTTAGGGTTAGGGTAATGTGTAGGTTTAGAGCTAGGTTTAGGGTTAGGTTAAGTTTAGGATTTGAGCTAGGGTTAGTGTGAGAGTTAGGGATAGGTCTAGGTTTATGTTTAGGGTAAGGGTTAGGCTTTGAGCTATCTTAGGATTAAGGCGAGTTCTAGGGTAAGGTATAAGGCTAGTGTTAGGCTTAGGGTTATGCTTAGGGCTAGGTTTAGGCCTAAAATTAGCTCTATGTTTAGTGTTAGGTTTAGGCCTTGGGTTAGGGCTATGGGTAATGTAAGATCTCGGGTTATGATTAGGGCTAGTTTTAGGGTTAGAGTTATGGCTGGGTCTAGAATTAGGTTTAGGTTTTGGTTAGTTTCAGGTTTAGATGTAGGTTTATTGTTAAGGGCAGGGTCAGTGTTTGGGTTAGAATTAAAGTTAGGGTTAAAGCCAGAATTAGGACTAGGTTTAGGTCTAGGGGAATAGTTAGTGTTTTGATTAGGTAAAAGTTTTTGTTAGGGCTAGGGCTAGGCTTTTGTTTAGTTCTAGAGCTAGAGTCCAGGCTAAATTTAGGATTAGGTTTAGGTCTACAGTTAGTGGTAGGGTTAGTTTAGGTATAAGGTTACAAGTAGGGATAATATTAGGGTGTGGTTTAGGGTTAGGGTCAGGTTTAGACCTAGGGATTTTGTTATCATCAGAATGAAGGTCAGGGTTAGGGTTAGGGTTTGGGATAGCATTAGAGCTAGAGTGAGATCTAGCGTTAGGACTATTAATAGGGTTAGGATTTGGTTAGCCCAAGGATTAGGGATAGGTCTAGTGTTACCATTAGGATTAAGGTTTTGCTCCGGATAAGGGCTAGGGTTAGGGCTAGGGTTAGGTTTATGGTTAGGGTTAAAGCTAGGTTTAGGGCTCATATTAGGGCTAGTTTTTGTGTGAGGTTTAAGGCTAGGGTTAGGAGTATGGCTAATATAAAAACTAGGGTCACAATTAGGGTTAGGGGTAGGGGTAGGTCAAGGATTATGGTTAGGTTTAAGACTAGGGTGATAGTTATAACTAGGGTTAGTGTTAGGATATCAGTCAGGTAAGGGTTAGTTTTAGGTTTAGGGTTAGGACTTGAATTAGGGCTAGGGTTACTGTTAGGGTTCAGTTTAAGTTTAGGGTGGTATTTAGAGCTAGGATGAGTGTTAGGATATAAGTCAGATTCAGGATTATATTTAAGGTTAAGATTAGGACTGGAATTAGGGCTAGGGTTAGATCTAGGTGAAGTGCTAAGGTTTGGTTTAAGTTAAGGTTAGTGTTAGGCCTGTTGCTCGTTTTTTTTTTTTTTTTTTTTTTTTTTTTTAGTGCTATGGTTAGGGTTAGGGTTAGTTTTATGATTAGCTTTAGGGTTTGGGTTAGGGTTATGGTTAGGTTTAGGATTAAGGCTAGATTTAAGGCTAGGATTAGGGCTAGCTTTTGTGTTAGGTTTAGGGAAAGAATTAGGGCTCGGACTAATGTCAGGTCTAGGTTTATAGTTAGTGATATTTTTAGGGTTAGGTCTATAGATAGGTCAAATTAAAGTGGTACATTAAGGAAAGGATCAGATTAAGAGCTTGGGTATTATTAAGTTCAGGGTCAGGCTTCAGGTGTGGGTTAGGATAACGGTTAGGTTAAGGCTCAAATTAGGTTTAGGGTAATGGTTAGTGTTAGGTTTAGGGTTAGGTTAGGTTTAAGGTAATGGATATGGTTAGTTGTGATAGGTTTAGGGTTAGGTCTAGGGGTAGCATTAGGGTTATGGTTATCATTAGGGTAATTTATAGGGTTAGACCTAGGGTTAGGGCTAGGGTTATGGTTAGGATTAGGGCTAGAGTTAGGGTTAGGGTCAGGGTTAGTGTGAGGGTTTCTGTTAGGATTAGGTTTAGTCTACTTTTTAGGATTTGAGCTAGGATTTTTGCTATGGCTGAGGTTAATTTAGGGTTTGGTCTAGGGTTAATCATTAGGGTTAGGGTAATATGTTTAGATGTCAGGTTAAAGATAGGTTTAGGTTTAGGTTAGTGTTAGGTTTAGGTTTAGGATTAGGGTTAGGGTTTGAGCTAGCTTATATTTAGGGTGAGGGTTAGGTTCACTGTTAGTTCTAGTGTTAGGTTTATGTTTAGGTTTAGGGTAGGTTTAGCTTTAGGTCTAGTGTTATCGTTAGGGTAATGGTTAGGGTTCGAGCTAGAGTTAGGGCTAGGGTTAAGGTTAGGATTAGGTCTGGGGTTAGGGTTAGGTCTTGGGTTATTGTTAGGGTTAGGTTAAGTGTAAGGGTTAGGGATTGAGCTAGGTTTAGGGCTAAGGCGAGTGTTATGGTTACAGTCAGGGCTAGGGTAGGTTTAGTGTTAGCTTTAGAGCTAGGTTTAGCATTAGTTTTAGGGTTATGGTTAGTTTTATGGATAGAGTTAGAGCTAGGGTTTGGGCTATGATTACAGTTAGGATTAGGGATAGAGTTAGGGTGAGGTCTAGGTTTTGGGCTAGGGTTATGTTTTGGGTAAAGTTTAGGGTTTGAGCTAGGGTTAGGGCTAGAACAAGGGTTAGGGCTAGGCTTAGGGTTAGGGCTAGGCTTAGGGTTAGGGTTATGCTTAAGGCTAGGTTTAGGGCTGTAATTAGGGCTAGGGTTTGTGTGAGGTTTAGGGCTAGTGTTAGGTATATGGGTAATGTAAGAGATAGAGTTATGGTTATGGCTAGATTTAGAGTTCGTCTAGTGTTAGGGTTAGATTTGGGTTCGAATATGTTTTATTTTTTTTTAATTTTTATTTATTTTTAATTTTTTATTGTTGGTTGTTCAAAACATTACATAGTTCTTGATATATCATATTTCACACTTTGATTCAAGTGGGTTATGAACTCCCATTTTTACCCCGTATACAAATTGCAGAATCACATCAGTTACACATCCATTGATTTACATATTGTCATACTAGTGTCTGTTGTATTCTGCTGCCTTTCCTATCCTCTACTATCCCCCCTCCCCTCCCCTCCCCTCTTCTATCTCTACCCCCTCTACTGTCATTCATTTCTCCCCCTTGTATTATTTTCCCCTTTCCCCTCACTTCCTCTTGTATGAAATTTTGTATAACACTGAGGGTCTCCTTCCATTTCCGTGCAATTTCCCTTCTCTCTCCCTTTCCTTCCCACCTCTCATCCCAGTTTAATGTTAATCTTGTTCTCATGCTCTTCATCCCTACTGTGTTCTTAGTTACACTCCTTATATCAAAGAAGACATTTGGCATTTGTTTTTTAGGGATTGGCTAGCTTCACTTAGCATAATCTGCTCTAATGCCATCCATTTCCCTGCAAATTCTATGATTTTGTCATTTTTAATGCAGAGTAATACTCCATTGTGTATAATTGCCACATTTTTTTTTATCCATTCATCTATTGAAAGGCATGTAGGTTGGTTCCACAGTCTTGCTATTGTGAATTGTGCTGCTATGAACATCAATGTAGCAGTGTCCCTGTAGCATGATCTTTTTAGGTCTGTAGGGAATAGACCGAGAAGGGGAATAGCTGGGTCAAATGGTGGTTCCATTCCCAGCTTTCCAAGAAATCTCCATACTGCTTTCCAAATTGGCTGCACCAATTTGCAGTCCCACCATCAATGTACAAATGTACCCTTTTCCCCACATCCTCACCAGCACTTGTTGTTTGACTTCATAATGGCTGCCAATCTTACTGGAGTGAGATGGTATCTTAGGGTGGTTTTGATTTGCATTTCTCTGACTGCTAGAGATGGTGAGCATTTTTTCATGTACTTGTTGATTGATTGTATGTCCCCCTCTGAGAAGTGTCTGTTCAGGTCCTTGGCCCATTTGTTGATTGGGTTATTTGTTATCTTATTGTCTAATTTTTTGAGTTCTTTGTATACTCTAGATATTAGGGCTCTATCTGAAGTGTGAAGAGTAAATATTTTTTCCCAGGATTTAGGCTCCCTATTTACCTCTCTTATTGTTTCTTTTGCTGAGAAAAAAAAAATTTTAGTTTGAGTAAGTCCCATTTGTTGATTCTAGTTATTAACTTTTGTGCTATGGGTGTCCTATTGAGGAATTTGGAGCCCGACCCCACAGTATGTAGATTGTAGCCAACTTTTTCTTCTATCAGTCGCCGTGTCTCTGATTTGATATCAAACTCCTTGATCCATTTTGAATTAACTTTTGTGCATGGCGAGAGAAAGGGATTCAGTTTCATTTTGTTGCATATGGATTTCCAGTTTTCCCAGCACCATTTGTTGAAGATGCTATCCTTCCTCCATTGCATGCTTTTAGCCCCTTTATCAAATATAAGATAGTTGTAGTTTTGTGGATTGGTTTCTGTGTCCTCTATTCTGTACCATTGGTCCACCCACCTGTTTTGGTACCAGTACTATGCTGTTTTTGTTACTATTGCTCGGTAGTATAGTTTGAAGTCTGGTATCGCTACACTGCCTGATTCACACTTTGTGGTTAGCATTGTTTTTGCTATTCTGGGTCTTTTATTTTTCCATATGAATTTCATGATTGCTTTCTCTATTTCTACAAGAAATGCCGTTGGGATTTTGATTGGGATTGCATTAAACCTATAGAGAACTTTTGGTAATATCGCCATTTTGATGATGTTAGTTCTGCCTATCCATGAACAGGGTATATTTTTCCATCTTCTCAGATCTTCTTCTATTTCTCTCTTTAGGGTTCTGTAGCTTTCATTGTATAAGTCTTTCACCTCTTTTGTTAGGTTGATTCCCAAGTATTTTATTTTTTTTTGAAGATATTGTGAATGGAGTGGTTGTCCTCATTTCCATTTCAGAGGATTTGTCACTGATATACAGGAATGCCTTTGATTTATGCATGTTGATTTTATATCCTGCCACTTTGCTGAATTCATTTATTAGCTCTAATAGTTTCTTTGTAGACCCTTTTTGGTCTTCTAGGTATAGAATCATGTCACCTGCAAATAGTGATAATTTAAGTTCTTCTTTTCCTATTTTGATGCCTTTAATTTCTTTCGTCTGTCTAATTGCTCTGGCCAGTGTTTCGAGAACTATGTTGAACAGAAATGGTGAGAGAGGGCTTCCCTGTTTTGTTCCAGATTTTAGAGGGAATGCCTTCAATTTTTTTCCATTCAGAATGATGCTAGCCTGAGGCTTAGCATAGATTGCTTTTACAATATTGAGGTATGTTCCTGTTATCCCTAGATTTTCTAGAGTTTTGAACATAAAGGGATGCTGTACTTTGTCGAATGCTTTTTCCGCATCTATCGAGATGATCATATGGTTCTTATTTTTAAGTCTATTGATGTGGTGAATAACATTTATTGATTTCCGTACATTGAACCAGCCTTGCATCCCAGGGATGAATCCTACTTGATCATGGTGCACAATTTTTTTGATATGTTTTTGTATCCGATTCTCCAGAATTTTATTGAGGATTTTTGCATCTAGGTTCATTAGAGATATTGGTCTGTAGTTTTCTTTCTTTGAAGTGTCTTTGTCTGGTTTAGGAATCAGGGTGATGTTGGCCTCTTAGAATGAATTTGGAAGTTCTCCCTCTTTTTGTATTTCCTGAAGTAGCTTGAAAAGTATTGGTATTAGTTCCTCTTTAAAGGTTTTGTAAAACTCTGCTGTATACCCATCCGGTCCTGGGCTTTTCTTAGTTGGTAGTCTTTTGATGGTTTCTTCTATTTCCTCAATTGATATTGGTCTGTTTAGGTTGTCTATATCCTCCTGACTCAATCTGGGCAGATCATATGACTTAAGAAATTTATCGATGCCTTCACTATCTTCTAATTTATTGGAGTATAAGGATTCAAAATAATTTCTAGTTATCTTCTGTATTTCTGAAGTGTCTGTTGTGATATTGCCTGTTTTGCTGGTAGGTCACAGGCCCGCCTACCTTGCAGGCGTGGTTGGCAGCTCTGCCCCTCCACGGGCCACTGGGCCTTTTCCGTCGGTGGTGACAGTTCCGCCTACCTTGCAGGCACGGGGGAGATGGGTCGGCTCTGCCTCCCAGCAGGCCGTTGCGCCTGTTCTGTGGGTGGTCACAGTTCCGTCTACCTTGCAGGTGCTGGGGGAGGGGGCAGCTCTGCGCCTCAGCAGGCCGCTGCGCCTGTTCTGCAGGTGGGTCGCAGGCCCGCCTACCTTGCAGGTGTGGTTGGCAGCTCTGCCCCTCCGCGGGCTACTGGGCCTTTTCCATCGGTGGTCACAGTTCCGCATACCTTGCAGACGCAGGTTGAGGGGGCAGCTCTGTCTCTCAGCAGGCCGCTGCGCCTGTTCTGCTGATGGGTCGCAGGCCTGCCTACCTTGCAGGCGTGGTTGGCAGCTCTGCCCCTCTGCGGGCCACTGGACCTTTTCCGTAGGTGGTCACAGTTCTGCCTACCTTGCAGGCGCAGGGGGGTGGGGGGCGGCTCTGCCCCTCAGCAGGCCACTAGGCCTGTTTTGTGGATGGTCACAGTTCCGCCTACCTTGCAGGCGTGGGGGGGTTTTGGGGGGCGGCTCTGCCCCTCAGCAGGCCACTGGGCCTGTTCTGTGGGTGGTCACTGTTCCGTCTACCTTGCAGGCGTGGGGGGAGGGGGCGGCTCTGCCTCTCAGCAGGCCGCTGCGCCTGTTCTGCCGGTGGGTTGCAGGCCCGCCTACCTTGCAGGCGTGGTTGGCAGCTCTGCCCCTCATTAGGCTACTGGGCCTTTTCCGTCAGTGGTCACAGTTCCGCCTACCTTGCAGGTGTGGGGGGGGTGGGGGGCGGCTCTGCCCCTCAGCAGGTCGCTGGGTCTGTTCTGTGGGTGGTCACAGTTCCGTCTACCTTGCTGGCACGAGGGGGAGGGGGCGGCTCTGCCCCTCAGCAGGCCGCTGGGCCTGTTCTTCAGGTGGGTTGCAGGCCCTCCTACCTTGCAGGCGTGGTTGGCAGCTCTGCCCCTCCGGGGCCACTGGGCCTTTTCCGTCGGTGGTCACAGTTCCGTGATGGGGATGTGGCTCAAGCGGTAGCGCACTCTCCTGGCATGCCTGCGGCCCGGGTTCGATCCTCAGTACCAGATACAATCGAATATGTTTTAGAGCTAGGGTTTTTGTTAGGGTAAGTGTCTGGGTTCAGGTTAGGATTAGGTTTAGATTTAGGTCCAGAATGAGGACTAGGGTTAGGTGTAGGTTTAGAGGTAGTGTTTGGTTTAGGTTAAGGGTTATTGTTAGGGCTAAGGCTAGGGTTATAGCTATATTTAGAATTAGGTTTAGGTCTAGGGATAGTGTTAGTGTTAGGTTTAGGGTTACGGTTACTGGTAGGGCTAGTGTTAGATTTTGAATAAGGGTTAATATCAGGTTTAAACCTAGGTTTACTTTTAGTGTGAGAACAAGGGTCAGGGTAAGGGTTAGGGTTTGGATTAAATTTAGAGCTAGAATAAGGGCTAGGGTTAGAACTAGTAATAGAGTTAGGGTTTGGGGTAGGCATAGAATTAGGGTTATGTCTAGGGTAGCAATAGGGTGAGAGTTTGACTAAGTGTAAGAAATAGGGTTAGAGCTAGGATTAGGACTAGGGATAGGGTTAGGGTTAGGGCAATGGTTAGGCCTGGATTAGGGCTAGGTTTTGTGTTAGGTGTAGGGCTATGGCTAATTTAAGAACTGGCATTACCATGAGGGCTAGTTTTAGAGTTAGATTTAGGGCGACGTATATTATTAGGTTTAGGTTTAGGGATAGGGTGATGTGTAGACCTAGGGTTATTGTTAAGGTCAGAGTCAGGGTTAGTATTAGTTCTATGGTTAGGTTTAGGACTTGAATTAGGGCTAGGGTTAGGGCTAGTTGTAGTGTTAGGTTTTGATTTAGGTTAAGGTTTAGGGTCAGTGCTATGGCTCAGTTTTGCTTGAGGGCTAGGGCTAGGGTTAGGGCTAGTTTCTAAATTAGCGTTAGGGTTAGAGGTGTTGTTAGGTTGTGGTTTAGGCTTAGGGTTAGGGTTAGATTTAGAGTTAGGATTAGATCTAGATTTAGGGCTACAGCGAAAGTTAGGGATAGGGTTCGGGCTAGGGTTTGAGTTTTCATAAGGGATAGGGTTAGAACTAGGGATAGGGCTAGGGGGAGAGTTAGAGTTAGTCCTAGTGTTAGGGTTAGATTTAGGGTTAGAATTAGGGCTTAATTAGGGCTAGCATTAGAGATCGGTTTAGTATTAATGCTGAGCCTATGTTTATGGCTAGGGTTATGTTATGGTTATGGTTTGGTATGATGTTATAGCTAGCTTTAGAACTAGGGTGAGGGTTAAAATTAGGGTTAGGTCTATGGTTAGGGTTAGGTTAAGGATTAAGGCTAAGATTAGGGCTAGAGTTTGTTTTAGGTTTAGGGCTTCATTAGTGCTAGAGCTAATGTCAGGTCTAGGGTTATGTTTAGAATTAGTTTTAGGGTTATGATTATTAGGGTTAGGATTAGGTTTATGAATATGGTTACGTTTAGGGTTCAGTTAGGTTTAGGGTAATGTATAGTTTTAGGGTTAGGAATAGGTTTAGGGTTATTCTAGGTTTACCACTAGGGTTAGGATGAGGATTAGGGTAATGGATAGGGTTACAGCTGGGGTTAGGGCTAGGTTTATGGTTAGGATTAAGGCCAGGGTTAGGGTTAGGTTTTGGGTTCTGGCAAGGTTTAGAGTTAGGGTTGGTTTAGGGTAAGGGTTAGGGCTAGAATTAGGGTTATGGTTAGGTTTAAAGGTAGTGTTAGAGCTCTTAGTAGGGATAGGTTTTGAGTTAGGTTAAGGATAGGTTTAGGGCTACAGGTAATGTAAGACCTAGAGTTATGATTAGAACTAGTTTTAGGATTAGGGCTAGGGCTAGGTCTAGGGTTTCAGTTATGTTTAGGTTTTGAGTAATGTTTAGAGCTAGGGTTAGTGTTAGTGTCAGAGTCAGGATCAGGGTTTGTTTTAGGGTTAGTGACAGGACTCAAATTAGAGCTAGGTTTAGGGCTAGGTGTAGGCTTAGGATTTGGTTTATGTTAAATGTTAGGGTTAGGGCTATGGCTAAGTTGTTTTGTAGGGCTCTGGCTAGGTTAGGGCTAGTTTTAGGATTAGCATTAGTGTTACGACTTGTGTTAGTGAGTGGTTTAGCTTAGGGTTAGGGTTAGATTTAGAGCTAGGGTTAGATATAGGATTAGGTCTTGGGCTAGGGTTAGGGCTAATATAAAGCAGGTGATAGGATTATGGTAAGGGATAGTGTTAGACTAGGAATAGGACTAGGGTGACAGTTAGAGTTAGACTTAGGGCTAGGGTTAGGTTAGGTTTAGGGCTAAATTGGGGCTAGGATTAGGTCTAGCATTTGTGTTAGCCTTAGGGTTATTGTTGTGCTTAGGGTAAAAAATAGTGTTAGGCCTAGATTTAGGCTTAGGTTTAGGTTTAGGGATAGGGTTAGGTTTAGAGGAAGGGATGGGGTTAGTGTTTTAGGGCTAGGTCGAAGGTTAGAATTTCAGTTAGGGCTAGAATTATTGTTTGGTTTAGTAATAAGGATAGGTTTTGGCTAGGATGAGGTCTAGGGTTTGTTTTAGGGTTATGGTAAGAATTAGGTCTAGGACTTGTGTCAGCTCCAGGCTTATGTTATGGATAGATTGAGGGTAAGATTTATGGCTAGGTCTAGTGTAAGGTTTAAGTATAGGGTAAGGGTCAGGTTTAGAGCTAGGCATGTAATTAGGGTTAGAATTATGTTTCGGGTTTGGTTTAGGTTAGGATTTATGGTTAGAGCTTGAATTAGCATTAGGGTTTGGTTAGGGTAATGATAGGTTTACGTTTAGAGTTCATGTTAGGTGTAGGGTAATTGATAGGGTTACAGCAAAAGGGTTAGGGTTAGGCCTAGAGTTAGCCTTAGGGTTATGGTTGTGCTTAGGGTAATAAATAGTGTTAGGGATAGGGTTATTGTTAGTATTAGGACTACAGTTAGGGTTAGGCCTAGGGTTACATTAGGTTTAGGTTTAGGGTATGGTTTAGAGTTTGAGTTAGGGTTAACGTTAGGGCAAGGGTTAGGTGTAGGGTTAGGTCTAGTTATAATTACGGTTAGGGTCAAGGTTAGTGTTAAGGTTAGGGCTAGGGTTATCATTAGGTTTAGGGTATTGGATAGGGTTTGATATGGTGTTAGGGTTAGGGTTAGGTTTTGGCTTAAGGTTAGGGTTAGGGATATTTTTAGGATTAGGTTTAGAGTAATGGTTAGGGTTTCAGCAAGGGTTAGCTCTATGGCAATGGTTAGATATATGGTTATGTCTAGGGTTAGGGTTAGGGTAGATTTAAGGTAAGGGCTAGGGTTATCATCAGGTTAGGGTTAGGGTTAGGATAATGGGTAGGGTTAGAGCTAGGTTTAGGGCTAGGGTTATCATTAAGTTTAGGTTTAGAGTTAGGGTAATATGTAGGTTTATAGCTAGGTTTAGGGATAGGGTGATGATTAGGGCTAGGGTTAAGGTTAAGTTTAGGTTTAGGCCATAGGTTAGTGTTAGGTTTAGATTAAGTTTAAAGGTTAGAGATTGAGCTAGTGTTTGGACTAGGATGAGGATTAGGGTTATAGTCAGTGTGAAGGTTAGGGATAGGGTTAGCATTAGGTTCAGGGTTAAGGTTAGGGTAATGGACAGAGTTAGAGGTAGCTTTTGGCCTATGGTGATGGCTAGTTTCAGGGTTAGTAATATGGCTAAGTCTAGTGTTAGGGTTATGATTTTTGTTAGGATAAGGTTTAGAGCTAGATTTTGTGTTAGGGTAAGGGTCAGTGTTCGTTTTAGGGTTAGGTTTATTGTTAGGGCCAGCATTAGGACTAGGGTTTGGTCTAGGGGTAGGGTTAGTGTTTGGGTTAGGTAAAGGGTTATTATTAGGGCTAGAGCTAAGTTTTTGTTTAGGGCTAGTCCTAGAGTTCTCACTAGATGAAAGATTAAGTTTAGGTCTAGGTCTAGTGTTAGGGTTACGTTTAGGTATAGGGTTACAGGTAGTGCCAATGTTAGGGGTCGGTTTAGGTTTAGGGTCAGGTTTAGACCTATGGGTTAGTTTTAGAGTCAGAATAAGGGTCAGGGTTAGGGTTAGGGTTTGGAATAGTGATAGAGCTAGATTGAGGGTTACAGTTAGGACTAGTAATAGAGTTAGGTTTTGGGTTAGGCTAAGAATTAGGTTTAGGACTATGGTAGCTTTAGGGTTAGGGTTTGGCTTAGGATAAGGGATAGGGTTGGTGGTAGTGTTAGGGCTAGTGTTAGTGTTAGGGCTAGGGCTAGGGTTAGGTTTAGGGTTAGGGTTAAAGCTAAGGTTAGAGCTTGTATTGGGTCTAGGGTAGGTTTTATGTTACCTTTAGGGCTACGGCTAATGTAAGAACTACAGTTACAATTAGGGCTAGTTTTAGGGTTAGTGTTACGTCTAAGTTTAGTGTTTGATTTAGGTTTAGGGTTGGGGTTATATTTAGGATTATGATAAATTAGGGTTAGCGAATACGTTAGGTGTAGGCCGAGGGTTAACATTAGGGTTAGGGTTAGGGTAATGGATAGGGTTAGAGCTAGGGTTAGGGCTAGGGTTATGGTTAGAGTTAGGGTTAGGGTTGTTGTTAGGTTTAGAGTTAGTGCAAGGATTAAACTTAGGGTTAGGTTTAGGGTAAGGGTTAGGACTTGGTTTAGGTTTAGAGTTAGGGGTAAATCTATGGTTGGGGCTCACATTAGGGCTAGGTTTTGTCTTACATTAGGGCTAGTGTTAGGGATAGAGCTAATGTAAGGTCTAGGATTAGGATTAGTGCTAATTTTAGGGATACAGTTAGGGCTAAGTCTAGTTTTATGTTTTGGGTTAACTTCAGAGTGATGTTCTGAGCTAGGTTTAGTGTTAGGTTCAGAGTCAGGGTCAGGGTTAGTTTTAGGGTTGGGGATAGGACTCGAATTAGGGGTAGGCTTAGGGCTAAATTTAGGGTTAGGATTTGATTTAGGTTAAGGGTTAGGATTAGTGCTATGGCTCGTTATGTTTTAGGGCTAAGGCTAAAGTTAAGGGAATTTTTAAAATTAATGTTAGTGTTATTGCTAGTGAGAGGGTGAGTTTAGGTTTAGGGTTACATTTAGAGTTATGGTTAATTCTAGGGTTAGGGCTATGGCTAGGGTTAGGGCTAAGGTTAGGTCTAGTGTTTGGGTTATGGTAAGGGATAGGGTTAGAACTAGGAATAGAGTTAGGGCAATAGTTAGAGTTAGTCTTAAGGCTAGGGTTACGGTTTAGTTAAGGGCTAAATTAGGGCAAGGAATATGTCTAGGATTGGTGTTATATTAGTCCTAGGGTTAAGGTTAGGGATAGGGTTAGTGTTAGAGCTAGGGTTTGGATTAGGTTTAGGTTAAGTGATGGTGTTATAACTAGGTTTAGGGCTAGGGAAAGGGTGAGAATTCAGGTTAGGGTTACGACTAAGGATAGGTTTTGGTCTAGGATGAGAGCTAGAGTTCGTGTTAGGTTTAGGGCTAGGATTAGGGCTAGGGCTAATGTCTGGTCTAGCATTACAGTTAGGGATATGTTTCGGGTTATGTTTATGGTTAAGTCTAGTGTAATGGTTAGATTTAGGTAAGGTCAAGTTTACAGCTATGTATACTATTAGTTCAGTGTATGACTTAAGGTTTGTTTTAGGTTAAGGTTTATGTTTAGGGCTTGAATTAGCATTAGGGTTAGAGTTAGGGTTAGGGTAATGAATAGGCTTAGGATTAGGGTTCAGGTTAGTTTTAGGGTAATGGATAGGTTTGGGGATTGTGATAGGGTTAGGGTTAAGCCTAGGGTTAGCAGTAGTGTTAGGGTTTTGTTTAGGGTAATGGATAGAATTAGAGCTAGGGATAGGGATAGTGTTTTGGTTAGGATTAGGGCTATGGTTAGGGTGGTGGATATAATTAGATATATGGTTAGGGCTATGGTTAAGGTTACGATTAGGGCTAGTGTTAGGTTAGGGTTTGGGATAGGGCTAGGGTTATGTTAAGGGTAAAGATTAGGTTTTGAGCTAGGGTTAAGTCTAAAGTGAGGTTTACGGTTAGGGTTAGGGCTAGGTTTAGGTTTAGGGTGAAACTTAGGGCTATGTTCAGGCCTAGGATTAGGGCTAGCTTTTGTGTTAGTTTAGGCCTAGGGTTAGGGTCATGGGTAATGTAAGAGCTAGGGTTATGATTAGGGCTAGTTTTAGGTTTAGGGTTTGTCTAGGTCTAGTTTTAGGATTAGATTTTGGATTAGAATGAGCTTTGGAGCTAGAAATATGTTAGGGTCTGGGCCAAGGTTCAGGTTAGAGTTATTGTTGGGAATAGTGCCAGAATTAGGACTAGGGTTAGGTTTAGGGGTATGTTAGTGTTTGGGTTAGGTTAAGAGTTATTGTTAGGGCTAGGGCTAGGTTGTTGTTCAGGTCTAGGGCTAGAGAAATGGCTAGATTTAGGATTAGGTTTAAATCTAGGTCTAGTGTTAGGTTTAGGTTTAAGTATAGGATTACAAGTAGGGCTAATGTTAGGGTTCAGTTTCAGGTTAGGGTCAGGTTTAGACCGAAGGTTATTGTTAGGGTCAGAATAAGTGTCAGTTATTGGGTTTGGGTTTGGGTTAGGGTTAGAGCTAGAAGGAAGTTTTGGGTTAAGACTACTAATGGGGTTAGGGTTTGGGTGAGGCTATGGATTAGGGTTAGAACTAGGGTTAGCATTAGGTTTAGGGTTTAGCTTAAGGTAATGGATAGTGTAAGAGCTAGGTTTAGAGCTAGGGTTAGGGTTAGGGTTAGGGCTAGTTTTAGGGTTAAGGTTAAAACTAAGGTTTGCGATCAGATTAGTGCCAGGTTTTGGTTAGGTTGGGGCTAGTGTTAGGCCTACAACTAATGTATGAAGCAAGGTTATGATTAGGCTTAATTTTGGGGTAAGTGTTATGGCTAGGTCAAGTGTTAAGGTTGCGGTTAGTGTTAGCGTAATGTTTAGAGTTAGGGTTAGTGTTAGGGTCACGGTCAGTGTTTGGGTTAGAGTTAGGGTTAGGGTTAAACTCAGAATTATCACTAGAGTTAGGTCTAGGGTAGGATTAGTGTTTGTTTTAGGTTAAGGTTTATCATTAGGGCTAGGACTAGGTTTTTGATTAGGTCTTGGGCTAGAGATATGGCTAGATTTATGATTAGGTTTAGGTCTAGCTCTAGTGTTAGGATTAGGTTAAGTATAGGTTTATTGCTATTGCTAGTGTTAGGGTTAGGTTAAGTATAGGTTTATTGCTATTGCTAGTGTTAGGGTTTGGTTTATGGTTATGGCCAGGTTTAGAGATATAGTTACCATTAGGGTCAGATGAAGTTTCAGGGTTTGGGTTTGGGTTATGGTTAGAGCTAGAATTAGGGTTAGAGTTAGGACTAGTAATAGGGTTAGTGTTTGGGTTAGGCTAAGGATTAAGGTTAGGCCTAGGGTTAGTATTAGGTTTAGGGTTAGCTTAGGGTAAGGGATAGGTTTAGAGCTAGGGTTAGGGCTATATTTAGGGTTAGGATTAGGGCTAGTGTTATGCTTAGGTTTAGGGTTAAAGCTAGGTTTAGGTCTTGCATTAAGGATAGGTTTTGGTTAGAGTTAAGGCTAGGTTTAGAGTTATGGCCAATGTATGGGCTATGGTTAATATTTGGGCTAGTTATACAATTAGGTTTAGGACTAGGTCTAGTTGTAGAGTTAGGTTTAACATTAGGGTGATATTTAGAGCTAGGGTTAGTGTTAGGATCAAATTCAAGGTCAGAGTAGTTTTAGGGTTATGGTTTGGACTCGAATTAGGGCTAGAGTTAGGGCTAGGTGTAGGGTTAGGTTTTTGTTTAGGTTAAGTTTTAAAGTTAGGGCTGTGGCTTGGTTTTGTTTAAGGGCTAGGGCTATGGTTAGGGCTAGTTTTAGGCTTAGCATTAGGTTTAGTGCTAGTGTTAGGTTTAGGTTTAGGCTTAGGATTAAAGTTAGATTTAGATTTAAATTAAATCTAGGGGTAGTTATAGGGCTAAGGATAGGGTTACTGTTAGGTCTTGGTTTATGGCTAGGATTAGGTTTAGGGTAAGGGATAGGGTTAGAATGAGGAATAGGACTAGGGTGAGAGTGATATTTAGCCTTCAGCTAAGCTTAGTGTTTGGTTAGGTATAGGGCTTTATTAGGGCTAGTAATAGTGTTAGGTTTATGGTTATGTTTAGGCCTAGGTTTAGTTTTAGGCTTAGGGTTAGGTTTAGTGTAAGCGATGGGGATAGAGTTAGGGCTAGGGCTAGGGTAAAGGTTAGAATTAGGGTTAGGGCTAGGGTTTCATTAGAGTTATAATTAAGGCTAGGTTTAGGGCTAGAATGAGGTCTAGGGTTTGTGTTAGGATTAGGGCTAGGATTAATGCTAGGGTGAATGTCAGGTATAGGGTTATGGTTAGGGATAGTTTTAGGGTTAGGTTATGGCTATGTTTAGTGTAAGTGTTAGGTTTAGGGTAAGGGTAAAATTTAGAGATGAGGTATTATTAGGGTCAGTTTCAGGTTTAGGGTTTTGTTTATGTTAGGATTCAGGGTTAGGGCTCGAATTAACGTTAGGGTTTGGGTTAGGGTAATGATAGGGTTTGGTTTATGGTTCAGTTTAGATTTAGCATAATGGATAGGGTTACAGTTAGGGATAGGTTTAGATTTAGGACTAAAGTTAGCATAGTAACTAGGGTTATGTTTATGGTAATTGATAGGGTTGGAGCTAAATTTATGGTTAGGGTTATGGATAGGATTAGGGCTAGGGTTAGGGTTAGGTTACATTAAGGGTTAGTGTTTGAGCTAGTGTTAGGGCTAGGGTGAGAGTTACTTTTAGGTTTAGGTCTATCTAGGTTTACATTTATGGTTATAGTTAGGTTTAGTGTTAGGGATAGGGTTCTAATTAGGGTTAGGGTTAGGGTTCTTGTAATGGATAATTTTAGAGCTAAATTTGAGGCAAGGTTTAATGTTAGGATTAGGGCTAGGTTTAGGGTTAGGGTTTAGGGTAGAGCTAGGGTTATGTTTAGTGTAAAGGTTAGGCTTTGAGCTAGGGTTAGGTATAAGGTGAGACTTAAGTTATGGCTAGGTTTAGGGCTAGGGTGAAGCTGAGCGTTATGCTTAGAGATAAGATTAGGCCTAGGATTAGGGCTAGGTTTTGTCTTAGGTTTAGGACAATGCTTAATGTAAGAACTAGGGTTATGCTTAGGGCTAGTTTTAGGGTTAGGTTTATGGCTAGGTCTAATGTTAGGTCTAGGAATTGGGTTAGTGTCAGGTTTAAAGCTAGGTTCACTGTTAGAATTAGGGTCAGTTTTTGGGATAGGATTAGGGTAAGGTTTAGAACCAGAATTAGCACTAGGTTTAAGTCTGGGGGTAGGGTAAGTGTTCGGTTTATATTAAGGGTTATTGTTAAGGCTAGTGCTAGGTTTCTGTTTAGGTATAGGGCTAGAGTTATAGCTATATTTAGGATTATCTTTGGTTCTAGTTCTATTGTTAGGCTTAGGTATAGGTATAGGGTTACCAGTAAGACTAGTGTTAGGATTTGGTTTAGGTTTAGGGTCAGGTTTAGACCTAGGGTTACTGTTAGGGTCAGATGAGCGTCAGGGTTAGGTTTAGAGGTAGAATGAGGGCTAGGGTTAAGACTAGTAATATAGTTAGTGTTTAAGTTAAGCTAAGGGTTAGGGTTAGAACTAGGGTTAGCATTTGTGTTAGGGTTTGGCTTAGTGTAAGGAATAGGGTTAGACTTAGGGTTAGGGCTAGTGTTAGGGTTAGGGTTAGGGCTAGTATTAGGGTTAAATATAGGATTAGGGCTCGTATTAGGGGTAGAATTTGTGTTACGGTTAGGGCTACGTTTAGGACAATGACTAATGTATGAACTAGGGTTATGATTAAGGCTAGATATAGTGTTAGTGTTAATTTAAGTTTAGGATGATTTTTAGAGCTAGGATTTGTGTTAGGGTGAGTGTCACGATCAGGGATAGTTTTAGATTTAGCTTTAGGTAGGGCTAGTTGTAGGGTTAAGTTTTGATTTAGGTTAAGGGTTAGGATTAGGGCTATGGCTTGTTTTCTGTTTATGGCTAGGGTTAGGGATAGGGTAAGTTTTAGGATTAGAGTTATGGTTAGGGGTAGTGTTAGGGTTTGGTTTAGGCTTATTGTTACAGTTAAATTTAGAGTTAGGTTTAGATTAGACTTAGGATTATATGTAGGGTTAGGATTAAGGCTAAGGATAGAACTAGGGCTAGGGCTAAGGCAAGAGTTAAAGTTAGTCTTATGGCTAGGTTTAGGGTTAGGATATGATTAAATAAAGGCTAGGATTAGGAATAATTTTAGGGTTTGGGTTAGAGCTAGGTCTATTGTTAAGTTTAGGTATAGGGTTATGGTGATATTTAGAGCTAGGGTTAGTATTAAGCTCAGAGTCATGGTCAGGGTTAGTTTTAGGGTTTGGCTTAAACTCGAATTAGGGGTAGAGCTATGGCTAAGTGTAAGGTTAGGGCTTAGTATATATTAAGGGTTAGGGTTAGGTCCATGGCTTGGTTTTGTTTTAGGGCTAGGGTTAGTGCTAGTTTCAGGATTAGCCTTAGGGTTATTGCTAGTGTTAGGTTTAGGTTTATGCTATGGGTTAGGGTTAGATTTAGAGTTAGGGTTAGATCTAGTGTTGGTGTTAGGTCTATGAATAGGACTAGTGTTAGACTTATGGTTTGGGCTAGGATTAGGGTTCCAGTAAAGTATAGGGTTAGAACTAGTATTAGGACTAAGGTGAGATTTAGAGTTAGTCTTTGTTCTAGGGTTGGCGTTATGGTTAGGGTTAAGGCTAAATTAGATCTAAGATTAGGGCTAGGGTTAGTGTTAGATTTAGGCCCAGGGCTATGGTTAGGACAATGGCTAATGTAACAACTAGGGATATCATTAGGGTTAGATTTAGTGTTAGGGTATGGGTTAGGTTTAGTGTTAAGGTTAGGTTTAAGGTTAGGGTGAGATTTATAGCTAAGGTTCGTGCAGGATAGGAGTCAGGGTCAGGCTTGGTTTTAAGGTTAGGGTTAGGACTCGAATTAGGGCTAGGGTTATGTCTAGTTGTAGTGTTAGGTTTTGGTTTAAGTAAAGGTTTAGGGTTAGGGCTAATGCTCGGTTTTGTTTTAGTCCTAGGCTTAGGGGTAGGGCTAGTGTTAATATTAGGCTTAGGCTTAGGGTTAGGGTTAAATTTGGAATTAGGTTTAGATCTAGGGTTAGGGCTAATACTAAGCATAGGGCAAGGGTTATGGCTAGGTTTAGGGTTATGGTAAGGGATATGGTTAGAACTATGGATAGGGATAGTTCGAGAGTTAGTTTTAGGGCTAGGGTTAGGGTTAGATATAGGGCTAAATTAGGGCTAGGATTAGGGCTAGGTTGAGTGTTTAGTTTAAGCCTAGGGTTAGGTTTAGGGTTAGGGTTAGAGTTTAGAGTTTAGAGTGTAGGTTTAGAGTGTAGGTTTAGAGTTACGGCAAAGTTTGGGGTAAGGGATGGCTTTATAGCTAGATTTAGAGTTAGGGTGAGGGTTAGAATTAGGTTTAGGGCTGTGGTTATGGTTAAGGTTATGATTAAGGCTATGTTCAGGGCTAGGATAAGGGCTAGGGTTTTTTTTTTTTTTTTTTAGGATTAGGGATAGGATTAGTGCTAGGGCTAATTTCAGGTCCAGAATTATGGTTAAAGTTAGTTTTAGTGTTAGGATTATGGGTAGATCTAGTGTAAGGGTTAGGTTTAGGGTTAGCATCAGGTTTAGAGCTAAGGGTATTATTAGGGTCAAGTTCTGGGTTAGGGTTTGGGATAGGTTAAGGTTTAAATTTAGGGCTCGAATTAGCATTCGGTTTAGGGTTCTGATTATGGTAATGGATAGATTTAGAAATCAGTTTAGGGCTAGGGTTATGGTTATAATTAGGGCTATGTTTTGGGTTAAGTTAGTGCTAGGGTTAGGGTTATGGCTAATGTAAGTACTAGGGTTATAACTAATTTTAGTGTTTTAATACTAGGTTTAGTGTTAGGTTTACTTTTAGGGTTAGGGTGATGTTTAGACCTCGAGTTAGTGTTATGGTCAAGGTTAGTTTTAGGGTTTGGCTTAAAACTCGAATTAGGGCTGGGTTAGGACTAGGTGTAGGTTTAGGGATTGGTTTAATTAAGGGTTAGGGTTAGAGCTTTGGCTTGGTTTTGTTTTAGGGCTAGGGTTAGGGTTAGGGCAATTTTTAGGATTAGTGTTAGGGTTAGGGCTAGCCTTAGAATTAGGCTTAGGCTTCGGATTAGGGTTATATTTAGAGTTAGGTTTTTATCTAAGGTCAGTGCTAGGGCTAAGGATAGGGTAAGGGTTAGGACTAGGATTTGGAATAGGGTTAGGTTTATGTGAAAGGATAGGATTAAAACGAGTGATAGGGCCAGTTTGATAGTTAGAGTTATTCTTAGGGCTAGGGTTAGGGTTAGGGTTAGGGATAGGGCTAAATTACGGTAAAGGTTAGTGTTAGGGCTAGGGTTAGGGCTAGTTTTAGGCTTATTCATTGAGTTAGGGTTAGATTTAAAGTTAGGTTTCGATCTAGTGTTAAAGTTAGGGCTAAGGATAGGGCAATTGTGATGACAAGGGTTAGGATTAGAGTTAGGGTTATGTTTAGGGTAAGGGATGTGGTTTTGGCTAGGTTTAGGGCTAGGGTAAGGGTTATTATTAGGGTTAGGGCAAGAGTTAGTGTTCGGGATATGATTAAGGCTAGGTTTATGGCTAGGATGAGGTTTAGAGTTTGTGTTAGGGTTAGGGATAGTATTAGGGCTAGTGCTAATGTCAGGTCTAGCATTATAGTTAGGGCTAGATTTAGTGTTAGGTTTATGGTTTTGTCCAGTGTAATGGTTAGGTTTAGGGTAAGATTCAGGTTTCTATCTAGGGTTATTTTTAGGGTCGGGGTCAGGGTTAGGGTTTGGGTTAAGTTAGGGTTTAGATTTAGGTTTATGACAGAGTTAGTTTTAGGGTTTAGGTTTGGTTTAGTATAATGGATAGGTTAGAGTTAGGCCTAGGGTTAGCTTAAGGGTTAGGGTTATTGTTAGGTTAATGGATAGGTTTAGACCTAAGTTTAGGGATAGGTTTATGTATAGGTTTAGGGCTTGTTTTGGGTTAGGGTTAGGTTTAAATATAGGGTTAAAGCTAGGTTGAGGACTTGGATTAAGGCTAGGTTTTAGGTTAGGTTAGGGCTAGGGTTAAGGCTACAGCTAATGTATGAAGTAGGGTTATAGTTATAGGGTTATGGTTAGGGCTAGTTCTAGTGTTAGATTGAGGTTTATGTTGATGATGATGTTTAGCGCCAGGGTTAGTGTTAGGGTCAGAGTCAGGGTCAGGGTTAGTTTTCGGGTTAGGGTTGTGACTAGATTTAGGTATATGGTTAGGTCTATGTGTAGGGTTAGGGTTTGGTTTAGGTTAAGGGTTAGGGTTATGGCTATGACTCGGTTTTGTTTTAGGGCTAGAGCTAGTGTTAGAGCTAGTTTTAGGATGAGCGTTAGCATTAGGGCTAGTGTTATGTTTAGGTTTAGGATTAGGATTAGGGTTAGATTTAGAGTTAGGATTAGATCTAGGGTTATGCCCAAGGCTATGAATAGGGCTAGGGCTACACCAAGGGTTAGGGCTAGGATTAGGGTTCTAGTAAGGGATAGAGTTAGAAGTAGGTTTAGGGTTAGGGTGAGAGTTAGAGTTAGTCTTTGGGCTAGAGTTAGGGTTAGGGTTAGGGATAGGGCTAAATTAGGGCTAAGATTAGGGTTAGGGTAAGTGTTAGGGTTAGGCCTAGGGTTTGGGTTAGGGAGATAGTTAAGGCTATGTTTAGTGCTAGGATAAGGGCTAGGGTTTGTGTTAGGGTTAGGGCTAGGATTAAGGCTAGGGTTAATATCAGGTCTAGAGTTAAGTTTAGGAATAGTTTTAGGATTAGTTTTATGGCTAGGCCTAGTGTAAGGGTTAGGTAGGGTAAGAGTCAAGTTTAGAGCTAGGGTAATTATTAGGGTCATGGGTCAGTGTTAGGGTTTGGTTTAGGTTTGAGGTTAGGTTAGGGTTCAAATTAGCATTAGGGTTAGGGTTAGTGTAAGGATTGGGTTACGATTAGGGTTCAGGGTAGGTTTAGGGTAATTGATAGGTTTGGGGAAATCGATAGGGTTAGGGCTAAGCCTAGGGTTAGCATTATGTTAAGGGTTATTTTTAGGCTAATGGATACAGTTATAGTTAAGTTTAGGGATAGGATTATAGTTAGGATTAGGTCTTGTGTTAGGGTTAATGTGAGGGTTAGAACTAGGATTAAGTTTAGGGTTATGTTTAGTGTAAGGGTTAATTTCTGAGCTATGATTTGGGATAGGCTGTGAGTTAGGTTCGGAGTTAGTTCTAGGGACAGGATTATGGTAAATTTTGGGTTAGGGTTGGGATTAGGGTTATATCTAGGTTTAGTGTTAGGGTCACAATTAGGGTCAGGGTTAGGATTAGGGTTGGGAAGACTTTTAGAGTTAAAATGAAGGTTAGAGTTAGGACTGTTAATAGGGTTAGGGTTTTGGTTAGTCTAAGGACTAGGGATAGGTCTAGGGTTACTCTTAGGTTTAGAGTTTCGCTTAGGGTAAGGATTGATTTAGATCTAGGTTTAGGGCTATGTTTAGGGTTAGAGTTAGAGTTAAATCTAGGTTTAGGACTTGGTTTAGGACTAGTTTTTGTGTTAGGGTTAGGGCTAGGATTAGGACAATGGCTAATGTAAGAACTAGGGTTACCATTATGGTTAGTTTTGGGGTTAGGATTAGTGGTAGGTTGAGTGATAGGGTTAGGTTTAAGGTTAGGGTAATATTTATAGCTATGGTTCTTATTAGGATAGGAGTCAGGGTCAAAGTTAGTTTTAGAGTTAATGTTAAGACTTGAATTAGGGCTATTGTTAATGTTAATGTTCGGTTTGAGTTTAGGGCGGTGTTTAGAGCTAGGGTGAGTGATAGAATATGAGTCAGCATCAAGATTAGTTTTAAGGTGAGACTTAGGACGTAAACTAGGGCTAGGTTTAGGTCTAGATGTAGAGTTAATGTTTGGTTTAAGTTAAAGTTTAGGGTTAGGGTTCTCGTTCAGTTTTGATTCACTGCTAGGATTAGGGTTAGGGCTAATTTTATGATTATCATTAAGCTTAGGGCTAGTGTTAGTGTTAGGCTTAGGCTTAGGTTTAAGGTTAGATTTAGAGTTAGAGTTAGGGCTGGGACAAACTTTAGGGCAAGTGTTAGAGCTAGTGTTAGGTTTACATTAGCGGATAGGGATAGAACTAGGTATAGGGCTAGGGCAAGAGTTAGAGTTAGTCTTAGGGCTAGAGTTAGGATAGGGTTAGAGATAGAGTAAATTAGGTATAGGATTAGGGCTAGGTTTTGTGTTTAGCTTAAGTCTAGGATTAGAGTTAGGGTTAGATTTAAATTCAGGGTAAGGGATGACATTATAGCAAGATTTAGAGGTAAGGTGAGGGTTAGAATTAGGGTTAGGTGTAGGGCTAGATTTAGGGTTATGATTAAGGCTAGGTTTATGGCTAGGATGAGGGCTAGGTGTTTTTAGGGTTACTGCTAGGATTAGGGCTAGGGCTAATTTCAGGTCCAGAATTATGGTTAAAGATAGTTTTAGGATTAGGTTTATGGCTACGTGTAGGCTAAGGGTTAGGTGTTGGGTTACAATCAGGTTTAGAGCTAGGGGTATTATTAGGGTCAAGGACTGGGTTAGGGTTTGGGATAGGTTAAGGTTTCAAGTTCGGGCTTGAATTCATTTTGGGATTTGATTAGGGTAATGATATGGTTAGGTTTAGGATCCTGGATAGGTTTAGAGTAATGGAAGGGTTAGGTTTCGGGATAGGGTTAGGTTTATGCCTAGGGTTATCATTATGGTCATGGTTATGGTTATGGTAATGGATAGATTTAGAGATCAGTTTAAGGCTACAGTTATGGTTACAAATAGGGCTAGTGGTAGGGTTACGTTAGGTTTAAAGCTAGGGTTAGGGCTCTGATTAGGGCTACGTTTTGGGTTATGTTAGGGCTAGGCTTAGGATTACAGCTAATGTAAGTACTAGGTTTACAATTAGGCCTAGTTTTAGGGTTTTAGTGCTAGGTGAAATGTTAGGGTTAGATTTTGGGTTAGGGTGATGTTTAGAGCTAAAAGTGTTAGGGTCAGTGTCAGGTTCAGGTTTAGTTTTAGGGTTCGGCTTCCAACTCAAATTAGGGCTAGGGTTAGGTCTAGGTGTAAGGTTAGTGTTTGGTTTAGGTTAATGGTTAGGGTTAGAGCTATGACTCAGTTTTGTTTTAGGGATAGGGCTAGGGTTAGTGCTAATTTTAGGATTAGTGTTATGGTTTGGGCTAGTGTTAGGGTTAGGCTTAGACTTTGGGTTAGGGCTAGATTTAGAGTTACGTTTAGCCTAAGGTTAGTGCTAGGGATAAGAATAGGGCAAGGGTTAGTCAGGGTTAGGGCTAGGGTTAGGGCAATGGTAAGGGACAGGGTTAGAACAAGTGATAAGGCTAGTGTGGGAGTTAGAGTTAGTCTTAGGGGTAGGGTTAGGGTTAGGTTTAGGAATATGGCTAAATTACGGGTAGGGTTATGTTACGGCTAGGGTTAGGGCTAGTTTTAGGATTAGGCTTAGCTATCGAGTTAAAGTTAGATTTAGAGTTAGGTTTTGATCTACGGTTTGTACTAGGGCTAAGAATAAGGCACGGGTTACCATTAGGTTGAGTTAGGGTTTAGTTTAGGGTAAGGATGTGGTTATAGCAAGGTTTTGGGCAAGGGCAAAAGTTGGTTTTAGGGTTAGAACTAGGGTTAGGTTTAGTGTTATGATTAAGGATATGTATAGGGCTATGATGAGGACTAGGATTTTTTTAGGGTTAGGGATAGTTTTAGGGCTATGGATAATGTCAGGTCTAAGGTTACAGTTAGGGATAGATTTACTGTTAGGTTTATGGCTTGGTCCAGTTTAATGGGTTAATTTTTTGGTTAGGGTCAGGTTTAGATCTAGGGTTATTTTTACAATCAGGGTCAGGAATAGGGTTTGGGATAAGTTAGTGTTTAGGTGCAGGGCTCGAAATATTGTTAGATTTAAGATTAGGGTAATGACAGGATTAGGTTTAGGGTTTAGGTTTGGTTTAATGTAATGTATAAGATTAGGGTTAGGCCTAGGGTTATCAGTAGGTTTAGGGTTATCGTTAGGGCAATGGATAGGGTTAGCCCTAAGGTTACTGCTAGGGTTTTGTATAGGATTATGGCTAGTGTTTGGATTAGTGTTAAGTTTAAGTTTAGGGCTAAAGCTAGGTTTAGGATTAGGATTAAGGCTAGGTTTTGGGTTAGATTAGGGCTAGGGTTAAGGTTACAACTAATGTATAAAGTAGGTTTATGATTACAGCTAATTATAGGGTTAGTGTTAGGTCTATTTCTAGTGTTAAGGTTAGGTTTATGGTGATGATGATGTTTAGAGCCAGGGTTAATGTTAGGGTCAGAGTCAGGGTCAGGGTTCATTTTTGGGTTAGGGTTAGACTATAATTAGGGTTAGGGTTAGGGCTAGGTGTAGGGTTAAGGTTTGGTTTAAATTAAGGGTTAAGGTTAGGGCTATGAATCAGTTTTGTTTTAGGGCTAGGGGTAGGGTTAGGGCTAGTTTTAAGATTAGTCTTAGGGTTAGGGCTAGTGTAAGTATGAGATTTAGGTTTAGGGTAAGGATTAGGGATAAGAGTAGAGTTATGGCTAGATTTAATCTTAGGTTTAGGGTCAAATTTAGAGTTAGGTTTAGATCTAGGTTTTGAGATAGGGCTAAGTATAGGGCTAGGGTAGGGCTAGTTTTAGGGCTAGGTGTATGGTGATGGTAAGGGATATGGTTAGACTAGGTATATGGCTAGTGTGAGAGTTAGAGTTAGTCTTAGGGCTAGGGTTAGGGTGAGGGTTAGAGATAGGACTAAATTAGGGCTTGGATTAGGGCTAGGGTTAGTGTTAGGGTTAGGCCTAGTGTTAGGCCTAGGGTTAGTGTTAGGTTTAGGGTTAGGGTTAGGTTTAGGGTAGGGATGGGAATATAGCTAGTTTTAGGACTAGGATAAGAATTAGGATTAAGGTTAGGGCTAATGTTAGGGTTAGTGTTATGTTTAAGGCAAGGTTCATGGCTAAGATGTGGGCTAAGTTTCGTATTAGGGTTAGGTCTAGGAAGAGAGCTAAGGCTAATGTCGGGTTTAGGGTATGGTTAGGGATAGTTTTAGGGTTAGACTTATGGCTAGGTCTATTGTAAAGTTTATGTTTCTTGTTAGGGTCAGGTTTAGAGCTATGGGTATTATTTGAGTCAGGGTCAAGGTTAGGGTTTGGGTTAGGTAAGGTTTTGTTTTAGGGCTCAAATTAGTCTTATGTTTAGGGATCGGGTAATAACACAGTTAGGTTTAGGGTTCAGGTTAGGTGTAGGTTTTTGGACAGGGTTAAGGCTAGTGCTAGGATTAGAGTTCCACCTAGGGTTAGCATAAGGATTATAGTTATCTTAGGGTAATGAATAGGGTTAGAGCAAGAGTTAGGGCTAGGGTTATGGTTAGGATTAGGTCTAGGGTTAGGCTTAGGGTTATGGTTAGGTCTAGGGTTATTGTTAGGATTATCTTCAGGGTTAAAGGTAAGGTAGGGCTTGGATTAGAGCTAGGTTTTGTGATAGGTTAGGGCTATGTTTAATGTAAGAACTAGTGTAATTATTAGGACTAGTTTTACTTTTAATGCTAGGGCTAGGTGTAGTTGTAGGGTTAGTTTTAGGGTTAGGGTGAAGTTTAAAGCTAGGGTTAGTGTTAGCATCAGGGACAGTTTCCGGGTAGGGTAATGGTTATGGTTAAAGCCAGAATTAGGACTAAGTTTAGGTCTAGAGGTAGGGTTACAGTTGGGGTTAGGATAAGGGTTGTTATTATTATGGCTAGGTCTAGTTTACCTTTAGGTATAGAGCTATAGTTATGGCTATATTTAGGATTAGGTTTAGGTCTAGGGCTATTATTAGGGTTAGGCTTAGGTATAAGGTTACCAATAGGGCTACTGTTAGGGTTCAGTTTAGGGTTAGGTTTAGATTTACACCTAAGATTGTGTTAGGGTCAGAATAATGGTCAGGGATTGGGTTAGGGTTTGGGTTATGGTTAGATCTAGAATGAAGGCTAGGGTTAGGAATATTTGTAGATTAGGGTTTTGGTTAGGCTAAGGATTAGTGCTAAGAATATGGTTAGCATTAGGATGAGAGTTTTGCTTAGGGTGTGGGATAGGGTTAGCGCTAGGGTTAGGACCAAGGTTAGGGTTAGGTTTAGGGTTAAAGCTCGTGTTAGGGCTTGGATTAGGGATAGTTTTGTATTAGGGTTAGGGCCAGTGTTATTGTTATGGCTATTGTAAGAACTAGGATTACAATTAAGGTTAGTTCTAGGGTTAGGTTTAGGGCTAGGTCTAGAGTTAGGGTTAGGTTTAAGGTTAGGGTGATGTTTAGAGCTAGATTTAGTATTTGGAAATGAGTCAGGGTCAGGGTTATGTTTAGGGTTAGGGCTAGGTTTCAAATTAGGGCTAGAGTTAGGGCTGGTGTAGGGTTAGGGTTTGGTCTAGGATAAGGGTTATTGTTAGGGGTATAGCTAAGTTTTGTTTTAGGGCCAGGGCTAGGGTTAAGTTTATCGCAAGGGTTAGGTTTAGGGTTAGGTCGAGGTTTAGGTTTATGATTAGGATTAGGGATAGGGTTAGGGTTATTACTAGGGTTAGGTTTAGGTTAATGCTAGGGTTAGAGCTAGTGTTAGCACTAGGGTTAAGGTTAGGATTAGGGCTAAGGTTAGGTTTATGTTTAGGAATAGGGCTATGGTTATGTTTAGGCTAAGGGTTAGGCTTTGAGCTAGGGTTATGTGTAAGGCGAGGGGTAGGGTTAGGGCTACATTTAGGATTATGGTTGGGTTAGGGTAGGTTTAGGCCTCAGATTAGGGCTAGGTTTTGTGTTAGGTTTAGGCCCAGGGTAAAGGCTATGTGTAATGTAAGATCTAGGGTTCTGATTAGAGCTAGTTTTAGGGTTAGGGTTATGGGGATGTGTAGTGTTTGGTTTAGGTTTTGGGTTAGGTTTAGGTTTAGATCTAGTTTTAGTGTTAGTGTTAGGGTCAGTGTTCAGGTTAGAGTTAGGTTTAAGGTGAAAGCCAGAAGCAGGACTAGAGTTAGGTCTAGGGTTAGGATTAGTGTTTGCTTTAGATTAAGGATTCTGTTAGGGCTAGGGCTCAGGTTTTTTTAGGTCTAGGTCTAGAGTTATGGCTATATTTAGGATTAGGCTTAGGTCTAGGGCTAGTGTTATGGTTAGGTTTAGGTATAAGTTTACTCATAGGGCTAGTTTTAGGGTTTGATTTAGGGTTAGGGTCAGATTTAGACTGACAGTTTCTGTTAGGGTAAGGATTTGAGTTAGGATTAGAGCTAGAATGAGGGCTAGGGTTAGGACTACTAATAGGGTTAGGGTTTAGATTAGGCTATGGATTAGGATTAGGACTAAGTATAGCATTATGGATAGGGTTTGGATAAGGGTAATTGATAGAGTTAGAGCTAGGGTTAAGGTTAGGGTTAGGGCTAGGGCTAGGTTTAGGTTTAGGTTTACTTCTAGAGTTAGGGTTCAGATTAGGGATAGTTTTTATGTTAGGTTTAGGGCTAGGGTTAGTGCTATGGATATTATAAGAACTAAGGTCATGATTAGAGTTAGTATTCGGTCTAGATCTTGTGTTAGTGTTCTCTTTAGTGTTAGTGTGATATTTAGAACTCAGCTTAGTGTTAGAATATAAGTCATAGTCAGGGTTAATTTTAGGACCAGGATATGAATTAGTACTAGAAGTTTATGGCTAGGTTTAGGGTTAGGGTTTGGTATAGGTTAACATTTAGGGCTAGGACAATGGCTCGGTTTTGTTTAAAGGATAAGGGTAGGGTTACAGCTAGTTTTAAGATTTGTGATACTGTTAGGTCTAGTGTAGGTTGAGGATTAGGCTTAGGTTTAGGGTCAAATGTAGTGTTATCTTTAGATCTAGGGTAGGGTCTAAGCCTAGGGTTAGGGCTAAGTTTAGGGGTTGTGTTAGGTTTATTGTAATGGATAGGGTTAGAACTACAAATGGGGCTGGGGAAATGTTATAGTTATTCTTTGGCCAAGGTTATGGGTAGATTTAAGGCTAGGGCTAAATTAGGGCTAGGATTAATGCTAGGGTTAGTGTTAGGGTTAGGCCTATGGTTAGGGCTAGAGACATGGTTAGTGTTAGGGTTAGGGTGAGTGATAGGTTAGGGGAAAGAATGGGGTTATACCTAAGTTTATGTCTAGGGCGAGGGTTAAAATTAGAGATAGGGCTAGAGTTAGTGTTTGGGTTAGGATTAAGGCTAGGAATAGGCCTAAGATGAGGACTAGTGTTTGTATTAGGGTTAGGGGTAGGATTAGGGCTGAGGTTAATGTCAGGTCTGGGTTTATGGTTATGGTTAGTTTTAGGGTTAGGTTATGGCTAGGTCTAGTGTAAGAGTTAGGTTTAGGCTAAGGATCAGGTTTAAAGCTAGTTGTATTATTAGGGTCAGGGTTCGAGTAGGGTTTGCTTTATGTTAAGATTTATAGTTAAGACTTGAATTAGCGTTAGGGATAGGGTTAGGGTCCAGGTTAGGATAATTGATAGGTTAGGTTTAGGGTTCAGGTTAGATTTTGAGTAACGAATAGGTTTAGTGTTAGCAATAGTGTTAGTGTTAGGCCTAGGGTTAGCTTTTGGGTAAGGCTTATCTTTAGGTTAAAGGATAGGGTTAGAGTTAAGGTTAGGGCTAGGGTTAAAGTTAGAATTAGGACTTGGTTTAGGGTTAGGCCTAGGGTTAGTGTCAGGTTTAGGTTTGGCATAGTGTTAGCGTTTGAGCTAGGATTAGCTCCAGTGTGAGGGTTAGGGTTAGAGTCAGGGCTAATGTTAGGGTTAGGCTTAGGGTTATGTTTAGATTAAGGTTAGAGTTTGAGCTAGAATTAGGATTAGGGCAAGAGTTAGGGTTAGGGTTAGGTCTAGGCTTATGGTTAGGATTATAATAAGGGCTAGGTTTAGTGCTTGGATAAGGGCTACGTTTGTGTGAGGCTTATGGCTAGCATTAGGGATATGGGTAATGTAAGAGCTAGGGATATGGTTATGGCTAGTTTAGGGTTAGGGTTATGGATAAGTCTAGTGTTCTAGTTAGGTTTTGGGTTAGGATAAGATTTAGAGCTAGGGTTTGTTTTAGGGTAACGGTCATTGTTGGGGTTAAAGTTAGGTTTAGGGTGAGGGCCAGATTTAGGACTAGCATTGGGTATAGGGATAGTTAGTCTTTATGTTATGTTAACGATTATTGTTAGGGATAGTGCTAGGTTTTTCTTTAGGGCTAAGGCTAGATTTATGACTCTATTTAGGATTAGGTTTGGTCTAGTGCTAGTGTTACTGTTAGGTTTAGGTATAGGTTTACCGGTAGGGTTAGGGTTAGGGTTTGCTTTAGGGTTAGTGTCACGTTTAGAACTAGGGTTAGTGTTAGGGTCAGAATAAAGGTCCGTGTAAGAGTTTGGGTTAGGGCTGGGGATGTGGCTCAAGTGGTAGCACGCTTGCCTGGCATGCGTGCGGCCCGGGTTCGATCCTCAGCACCACATACAAACAAAGATGTTGTGTCTGCCGAAAACTGAAAATAAATGTTGAAATTCTCTCTCTCTCTCTCTCTCTCTCTCTCTCTCTCTCTCTCTCTCTCTCTTTCTCTCTTTAAACAAAAAAAAAAGTTAGGGTTAGAGTAGATTGAGCCCTAGGGTTAGGACTAGTAATAGAGATAGGGTTTGAGGTAGGCTAAGGATTGTTGTTATGACTATGGTAGCATTAGGGTGAGGGTTTGGCTTAGGGTAAGGGATAGGGTTAGAGGTAAAGTTAGAGTTAGGGTTAGGTTTAGGGTTAAACCTATGTTTATGGCTCGGAATAGGGCTAGCATTTGTGTTAGCATTAGGGCTACAGCTAATGAAAGAACTAGGATTCTGATTAGGGCTAGTTCTAGGGTTAGCATTAGGTCAATGTTTATAGCTAGGTTTACTGTTAGGGTCTGAGTAAGGGTCAAGGTTACTTCTAGGGTTAGGGTTAGGACTCAAATTATGGCTACGTTTAGGGCTAGGTGTAGGGTTAGGGTTTTGTTTGGGTTAAGGGTTAGGGTTAGGGTTATGGCTCGATTTTGTTTTAGGGCTAGGATATTGTTAGTGCTAGATTTCCAATTAGCATTAGGGTTAGGGCTAGTGTTAGAGTAAGCTTTAGGCTTAAGATTAGGGTTAGATCAAGATTTAGGCTAGAGTGAACGTTAGAGCTAGGGTTGGGGCTAGGGAAAGGGTAAAGTTTGGGGTTATGGTATGGGATAAGTTTAGAACTAGGGATAGTGCTAGGCTGAGAGTTAGAGTTAGTCTTAGGGCTAGGGATAGTGTTAGGTTTAGGGTTAGGGCTAAATTAGGGCTAGATTAGAGCTATGGTTAGTGGTACATTTATGCCTAGGTTTAGGGCTAGGATTAGGGTTAGCATTAGGGTTAGGGTAAGGTATGATGTTACAGCTACATTTAGGGCTAGAGGAAAGCATAAAATTAGGTTTAGGGCTAGGGTTAATATTAGTGTTAGGATTAATGCTAGGCATAGGGATAGGATTAGGGCTAGTATTTGTGTTTGGGTTAGGGCTAGGATTAGGGATAGGGCTAATGTCAGGTCTAGGGTTATGTTTATGTATAGTTTTATGGTAAGGATTATGGCCAGGTCTACTGTAAGTGTTAGGTTGAAGGTTAGGTTCATTTTTATAGCTAGGGGTATTATTAGGGTCAGAGTCAGGGTTAGGTTATGGGTTAGGTTAAGGATTAGGCTTAGGGCTCAAATTAGCATTAGGGTTAGTGTTAGGATTAGAATAATGGATACAGTTAAGTTCAGGGTTAAGGTTAAAATTAGAGTAATGGTCAGGTTTAGGGTTAGGGATAGGTTTAGGTTTATGCCTAGGGAAAAAATTCAGTTAGGGTTATGTTTAGGGTGATAGATTGTATTAGAGCTACAGTTAGGACTTGGGTTATGGTTAGGTTAGAGCTATGGAGAGGGTTAGACCTAGGATTAGAATTTGGTTAGTGCTATGGTTAGGGTAATGGATAAGATTAGAGCTAGGAATGGGGCTAGGATTATGGTTAGGATTAGGGCTATGATTTGGGTTAGATTTCGGGTTAGGAAAATGTTTAGGTTATGGTTAGGTTTAGGTTAAGTGTTAGGGATAGAGTTAGCGTTAGGGCTAGGGTTAAAGCTATGGTTAGAGGTCTGATTACGTATAGGTTTTGAGTTAGGTTAGGGCTATTTAGGACTATGGCTAAAGTTAGAACTAGGTTTATGATTAGGGCTAGTGTTAAGTTTAGCATTATGTCTAAATCTAGTATGTAGATTAGATTTAGGATTAGGGTGATGATTAGAGATAGAGTTAGTGTTACTGTCAAAGTCAGGATCAGTGTTACTGATCAGAGTTATGGATAGACTCGAATTAGGGCTAGGGTTAAGGCGAGGTGTAGTGTTAGGGTTTGTGTAAAGGTTAGGGTAAGAATTAGGGATAGGTCTAGTGTCAAGTCTAGGATTATGGTTTGATTAGGGTAAGGGATAGGCTTTGTTAGAGTTTTGTTTTACAGCTAGGGCTACTTTTAGGATTAGCAGTAGTGTTAGTGCTAGTAGTATGGTGAGGTTTAGGCTTAGATTTATTATTATGGTTAGATCTAGGTTTAGGGCTATGGCTAGGTTTAGGCCTAAGGTTAGGGCTAGTGTTAGGATTATTAATGGATAGAGTTAGAACTAGAAATAGGACTAGGGTGAGAGTTAGAGTTAGTCTTAGGGCTAGGTTTAGGGTTAGGTTTAGGGTTATGGCTAAATTAGGGCTAGATTTAGGTATAAGGTTAGTGTTAGGGTTAGGCCTAGTGTTAGGGTTAAGGATAGGGGAAGCAATGGGGTTATAGCTAGGTTTAGGGCTAGGGCGAGGGTTAGAATTAGGGTTAGGGCTAGGGTTAGGATTAAGGCTATATTTAGTGCTAGGATGAGGATTTGTGTTAGGGCTAGGGCTAGGATTACGGATAGGGCTAATGTCAGGTCTAGATTTATGGTTAGTGTTAGTTTTAGGGTTAGGTTATGGCTAGGTCTAGTGTAAGGGTTAGGCTTATTTAAGGGTCAGCTTTATTATTGGTGTCAGGGTACAGGTAGGAATCGGTTTAGGTTAAGTTTTATGGTTAAGTATTGAATTAGCTTTAGGGTTAGTGTTACAAATATTGTAATAGATAGGATTCAGTTTAGGGTTCAGGTTAGATTTAGAGTAATGGATCAGGTTAGTGTTAGCAATAGGGTTAGCATTATGCCTAGGGTTAGCATATGAGTTAGGCTCATCTTTAGGGTAATGGATAGTGTTAGAGCTAAGATTAGGGCTAGAGATAAGGTTACAATTAGGGCTAGGGTTATGGTTAGTCCTAGGGTTAGTGTCAGGGATAGTTTTGGGTAAGTATTAGCATTTGAGCTAGGGTTAGGTCTTGGGCTAGGGTTAGGATTAGAGTCAGGGCTAGGGTTAGGGTTATGTTTAGGGTAAGGGTTAGAGTTTGAGCTAGGTTTAGGTCTAGGGTGAGCGTAGGATTAGTCTTAGCTCTAGAGTTATGGTTAGGGTAACAATTAGGGCTAGGTTTAGGTCTAGAATAAGGATTTGGTTTTGTGTGAGGTTTAGGGCTAACATTAGGGTTATGGGAAATATAAGAGCTGGGAATATGTTTATGGCTAGTTTTAGGGTCAGGGTTATGGATATGTCTAGTGTTAGGGTTAGGTTTTGGGTTAGGATAAGGTTTAGATCTAGAGTTTGTTTAGGGTTAAGGGTCATTGTTCAAGAAAGGGTTAGGTTTAGGGTGAGTTCCAGAATTACGACTGGTATTAGGTCTAGAGATAGGGTTAGTCTTTAAGTTAGGTTAATGGTTATTGTAAGGGCTAGTGCTAGGTTTTTGTTTAGGGCTAGGGCTAGATTTATGGATATATTTAGGATTAGGTTTTGTCTAGTGCTAGTGTTACTGTTAGGTTTAAGTATAGGTTTAATGGTATGGGAAGTGTTAGGGTTTGGTTTAGTGTTATGGTCAGGTTTAGACTTAAGTTAGTGTTAGGGTCATTATACGGGTCAGGGTTAGGGTTAGGTTTAGAGTTAGAATGAGGGCTAGGATAGGACTAGTAAGCGTTAGGGTTTGGGGTAGGCTAAGGATTAAGTTTAGAACTAGGGTAGCATTAGGGTGAGGCTTTGGCTTAGGGAAAGGGATAGGGTTTAGGTAGGGTTAGGGATAGGGTTAGGTTTAGGGCTAGAGTTAGGGTTAGGCTTAGAGTTAAAAAAATAGGGTTAGGTCTCGGATTCAGTCTAGGATTTGTGTTATCATTAGGACTACGGCTAATGAAAGAACTAGGTTTCTGTTAAGGGTTATTTCTAGGGTTAGTGTTAGGGCAATGATTAGAGCTAGGGTTAGTGTTAGGGGCCGAGTCAGGGTCAGGGTTATTTCCAGGGTTAGGGTTAGGACTCAAATGAGGGCTAGGTTTAGGGATAGGTGTAGCTTTAAGTTTTGGTTTATTTTAAGGTTTAGGGTATGGCTGGGTTTTGTTTTAGGGTTAGGGTAGATTTAGGGCTAGTTTTCCAATTAGTATTAGGATTAAAGCTAGTGTTAGGGTGAGGTTTATACTTAATTTTAGTTTTAGATCCAGGTTTAAGCCTTTGGTGAAGGTTAGGGCTAAGTTTGGGGCTAGGGATAGGGCTAGCCTTTGGGTTATGGTAAGTAATAGGTTTAGAACTAGGGATAGAGCTAGGGCGAGAGTTAGAGTTACTCTTAGGGATAGGGATAGTGTTAGGTTTAGTGTTAGGGCTAAATTAGGGCCAGGAATAGTGCTAGGGTTAGTGTTAGATTTAGGCCTAGGTTTAGGGCTAGGGTTAGGGTTAGCATTAGGGTTAGGGTAAGGTAAGATGTTACAGCTATATTTAGTGCGAGGACAAGTGATAAAATTAGGGTTAGGCTAGGGTTAAAATTAGGGTTAGGATTTAGTATAGGCTTAGCACTAGGATTAGAGCTAGGGATAGGGCTAATGTCAGGTCTAGGGTTAAGGTTAGGCTAGGGTTAGGGATAGGGCTATGGCTCAGTTTTGTTTTAGAAATAGGCCTAGGGTTGGGGCTAGTTTTATGATTAGCTATAGTGTTAGGGCTAGTGGTAGGGTGAAGTTTAGGCTTAGATTTATTGTTATGGTTAGATCTAGGTTTAGGGCTATGGCTAGGGTTAGGGCTTAGGTTAGGGCTAGTGATAGGGTTATGGTAATGGATCGGGTTAGAACTCGAAATAGGGCATGGGTAAGAGTTTGAGTTAGTCTTTGGGCTAGGGTTAGGGGTAGGTTTAGGGTTAGGGCTAAATTAGGGCTAGGATTAGCACTAGGGTTAGTGTTAGGGTAAGGCCTAGGGTTAGGTTAATGTTAGGGTTAGGATTAGATTTAGGGGAAGGGATAGGGTTATAGCTAGGTTTAGGGCTATGGCAAGGGTTAGAATTAGGGTTAGGGCTAAGGTTAGGGTTTGGGTTAGCATTAAGGCTAGGTTTAGTGTTAAGCTGAGGGTTTATGTTAGGGCTAGGGCTAGGGCTAGGATTAGGGCTAGGTCTAATGTCAGGTTTAGATTTATGGTTAGTATTAGTTTTAGTGTTATTTTATGGCTATGTCTAGTGTCAGGGTTAGGTTTAGCATAGGGGACAGGTTTAGAGCTAGGTGTATTATAAGGGTCAAGGCCCGGGTAGGGTTTGGTTTAGGTTAAGATTTAGGGTTAATGCTTGAATTAGCAGTGGGTTAGGTTTAGGGTTAGAGTAATGGATACAACCATAGGTTCATGGTTCTGTTAGGTTTAGAGTAATGGATAGGGTTAGTGTTAGAGATAGGGTTATCGTTAGGCCTAGGGATAGCATTTGGGTTAGGCTTATCTTTAGGTAATGGATCGGGTTAGAGCTAAGGTTAGGGCTAATGTTAAGGTTAGGATTAGGGTTAGGATTAGGTTTAGGCCTTGGGTTAATGTTAGGGTTAGCTTTAGGGTAATTGTAGGCATTTGAGCTAGGTTTAGGGCTAGGGCGAGTGTTAGGGTTTGAGTCATGGCTGGGGTTTGGTTTAGGTTTAGGGTTATGTTTAGACTAAGGATTAGAGTTTGAGCTAGGATTAGGGCTAGGGAGAGGGTTAGCATTAAGATTAGGTCTAAAGTTATGGTTAGGGTTATTATTAGGGCTAGGTTTAGGACTAAGATAATGGCGAGGTTTGGTGTGATATTTAGGGATAACGTTAGGGCTATGGGTAATGTAAGAGCTAGGGATATGGTTATGGCTAGTGTT